>NC_132899.1:30129172-30429172 GCF_030463535.1 Salminus brasiliensis | reverse complement strand
TCCGTTTATAAACAAATGAGTTGAAAGTGCAGAAGGTCCAGCTTACCCCAAATAGCCATCTCTATTACCTATCTGATTCACCGGTGTTCAAATCATTAGCTGTCCTGAATGTATTTGGGGGTTTTAGACACAGTAGCAGTGTGTGAAACTACCTCCACCATGTTTGGAAGCTGTACTTTAGCCTGGCTAAAAGCTTCAAATAATATAAGATGGGTGAGAGCAACCAAGTGAACACAAACCTAATACTATAGCCATGGCTAGAAGCTGCTGCGTGGCTTTTTGCTCGTCCAACAATCAAACAAACCCTAATTTACGATTTTCTTCACGTCCCCAAAGAGTGAAGGACAGCAAAAGGAGAGATCTGTGGCTTCAGGCCGTCCACAGAGAGGACGAGGGTGGTGAACTGTGGGAACCGGTCAGTTAATGTGTGTACACATTACGTATTCTGCTTACGTATGGCTGTGGCATCGCTGGGCATTGCTTGCGAACATGATCAATGCTATGGAGATTTCGGAAACAGTGGGTGCATTGGATAGCGGGCTGGATATTCTCCGTCCAGGCTTAACACCGCCCACCCCCCCGCCCCACCGGCCTCCACAGCCAGCTGAATAATGCTATTAGTGGTGAGAGAGTCTCTCTGAATGATTGAGGAAGCAAGCAAGCAAGAGCGAGAGAGCGATGGCGGGTTAATGAGGGTCAAACAGCAGCTAACTTCATCATCTCCCTCAGCGCACCCTCCAAGAGCCAGCAAGGAGGAAAGTGACCCGTTCTAATGGAAGCTTTTCTCTTCCTGACAATCATATTTTAGCCGCTCTGATCAGAGCTCAAAATACGACGGCCAGACAGCGCACTCTAATACTGTCGCCTAGACATGGTCTGTGGTTGTGGAACGCGTCTTGGCCAATCAGATTAGCCTGCACTCCTCTCTTAGTTCCACTACAGCTTTGCAACCGTTCAACATACGGAACTGTGGAACAATACAACAGCTAATCTTAGCAGCTGTAGCATAGATGTAGATCTTCAAGGACCATCTCTTCAGTTTGAGACTGGAGAAATCTCTTAGGGACTTTTTTTTTTTTTAACACAGACCCAATAATATAGCCGCCGGCAAACTGGATATAATAGTGTTACCATGGCTGAAAGCTGCGGCATGGCTTTTTACTCGTCCAACAATCAAACAAACCCTAGTTTACGATTTTTTTTACATCCCCAAAGAGTGAAGGACAGCAAACGGAGAGATCTGTGGCTTCAGGTCGTCCACAGAGAGGACGAGGGTGGTGAACTGTGGGAACCGGTCAGTTAAAGCGTGTACATCCGTGGCAAAAACTTCAAGACAGGTGAGTTAGCTAGCTAATGATGCTAAAGTCAACATCAGAGTACTGGACAGCCAAGGAGTTTTTAAAGCCTGTAAAAAAAGGTTTAAGTTAGCTAATGCTAGCTAACAGCTGGCTCGCCAGCACTGGCTGCATCAGCCCCTGTTTCTTTCATTTCTTCTATATAACTACACCCGTCGTTGACCCGCACTTGCTTGTGTGGCTGGTCATTGGTTTTGGGCTCCCAACTGCTATAAATCAGCTGGGGAATGCTAGCAAGTATGCTGGAGCTACCAACGACAACCAAAACGCTCTCGTTTCAGGACTTGGGTCCATGATCTTTGGCCACACCCCCACCACCACTCCCCTTCCAGGGTTATTAAAGTCATATAGTTCAATATTAATTAATGACCATATTAATGACCCCATAGCCCCTTCCTTTTTAACCATTTGGCCCACCTCACCCAACTGAAAGACAAAACAAAGGGACATGTAGACATAACACCAATAGAACAAGCAGACAGGACGTCTAACCACGTCTAGCCACCAGGCTAATCCAGCTAACAGCTTTCCTTTGCTGGAGACTGGAACCTGTATATTTTCGAAGCCCTGGGCAGCTTTTACCAGGCTTGCGCTTTGGAGGAGAGTGAAGTAGCCCAGGAGTGAGTTCACAGGTAGATTTTTATTAAAGGGTTCAGTGCATACACAAAGTGGGTTGACGGCAGGAAGGAAGACGCACTTCTTCAGTTCCACACACAAAACATTTACATTCATTCCCTTCAGCTCGAACCGCCCGCAGACACTCTCACACTAACGACCATAGAGTAGGAGGAGCTCACCGATCTCAGTCCTGAAACCGAAAGACGGCTCACTCGGAATAGAGCAAAACAAAGATGGTGAAGACGTTAGAAGAAGGTCACAGAAAGAGAAGAACAGAGAAGAACAGAGAAGAACAGCGATGAGAAAACTTTGGATTGTCTGACGCTTCACAAACCCATGCTGGGGAGTCGTTGGTTAAGAAACAGGCCTGTCCATACGCCATCCTTCAGTTCCAGTCAGTAGGAATGATGATTGTCGTTGGCTCTTTGATGATCAGTGATAGTCCTTCGCTTAAGTGCAAGTGTTTGGCGAGTCTTCGGGTTCTAGGGCCACCGTAGCACCTCTTGCGGTTTGAGCAGGAGGCCGATGTTTCTCAAACTGCTCAAAAAGAAATCCCCATTTCTGCACCCTGCTTATACTATCATGATACACCCTATGAACCCTGTGGGGTATCATAACAACCACATTGTTACTGCAGTATCCCAGTATGCAGGTGGTTGTTCGGGTGCTGCTAGGTGGTTAGGCTAGTATTCCAGGTAATTGCAAGGGTGTTCCAAAGTAGGAATCCCCTTGCGATTACCTGGAGTACTAGTGTAACTACCTAGCAGCACCTGAACAACCACCAGGGATACCATAGTAACAATGTAAAAAAAAAAAAACAACAACAAAAAAAAACTTGCTATCGCCTGGATTACTAGTGTAACTACCTAGCAGCACCCAAACAACCACCAGGGATACCATAGTTACAATGTAGAAACCCCCTTTGCTATCGCCTGAATTACTAGTGTAACTACCTAGCAGCACCCAAACAACCACCAGGGATACCATAGTAACAATGTAGAAACCCCTTTGCTATCGCCTGGAATACTAGTGTAACTACCTAGCAGCACCCAAACAACCACCAGGGATACCATAGTTACAATGTAGAAACCCCCTTTGCTATCGCCTGAATTACTAGTGTAACTACCTAGCAGCACCCAAACAACCACCAGGGATACCATAGTTACAATGTAGAAACCCCCTTTGCTATCGCCTGAATTACTAGTGTAACTACCTAGCAGCACCCAAACAACCACCAGGGATACCATAGTAACAATGTAGAAACCCCTTTGCTATCGCCTGGATTACTAGTGTAACTACCTAGCAGCACCCGAACAACCACCAGGGATACCATAGTTACAATGTAGAAACCCCCTTGCTACCGCCTGGAATACTAGAGTAACTACCTAGCAGCACCTGAACAACCACCAGGGATACCATAGTAACAAAGTAGAAACCCCCTTTGCTATCGCCTGGATTACTAGTGTAACTACCTAGCAGCACCCAAACAACCACCAGGGATACCATAGTTACAATGTAGAAACCCCCTTGCTATCGCCTGGAATACTAGTGTAACTACCTAGCAGCACCCGAACAACCACCAGGGATACCATAGTAGCCATGTAGCAACACCTGAAAAAGATGATCGCCTGTAGTACCACAGCAAGTTTCCCCAAGCAGCTACCTGGAATACCATAGCAACACAATAGCAACCACTGAGCAACACTCTGGAAACCATTAGCAACAGGTTCGCAAGACACTGGTGGCCATCTGGGATACTGTAATAACCATGTAGCAATGCTGTGGTAACCGCCTGGAACACCACTGCATCTCTCCAAAAGCAACCACCTGGGATACTGTACCAACACCCGCAATCTCCCACCTAACGACATCCTTGCAACAACCAGAGCTACCACACTAACCTATTAGCAACACCCAAGCAACTATACCATACCAACCGGTTAGCAACACACAAGCAACCACCTGGGGTGTGATAGTAATTATGTAGCAGCTGTATAGCTGTAGCACTTGTATCACTTGGACACCACTCCATCCCCCGCCCAAGCAACCACCTGGGGGAACATACCAGAACCCTAGCAACCACCTGGAACTCCATATTAGCTAACTTATAAAAGTGGCTGCCAAAGCTCTCCTTTGACCATCACCAGTTGCGGCGGACTGAGGGAGCTTAGCTGGGCGGTGCTAGTTTCGAGCGTAGGCTAATCACTACCTGCTTATCCGTACCTTCTCCTACTGTTGTAAAAGGTGGGTCCCTGGTCGATAACTCCGCCCCCAAAATGAACTTCTGGCATATCATTCCACACATTCCTGCTTGTCTGCATTTGATGTTTGATTTTTTTAAACGTCATCACAGTATCTGATAATGGGTGTCGAATTTTTAGCGCTTGGTCTGAGAGACAGTACGTCAGTTTTCCGTAAACCTGAGACTGCCGTTCAAAAGACGTTCTCACCCGTACTTCTGTAAACAATTTCACGGGACTCCTGTATTTTTTATTTATTTCTTTTTGGTAAAGTTCTTTACGTAACCTGCCCAGACGCGTTGGAATCAATGCCTCCTTCTCTCTGGCGGTGGACGAAAGCTCGGACTTCCATTAAGGAACACTGAGTTCTCCGTAAATAGGCCTCGGAAAGCTCCACTTACTTGTGGATGTGGTTGAAAGTGCGCAACGTCCAGACTTGCATCCTGCCTTACGGTCGACCGCAGTTAAGGGTGGGCAATATGGCAAGAACATCAAATAATGGGCCGACATCCAATCAGCTGCTTGCAACCATGCAGTGACTATACAGCTGAGTGTGGCCCTTAACAGAACTCACAATTTCAGGGCCTGGACATTATTCGTTCACCCAGCGTCCTGACCTCACTAACACACTAGTCGCTGAATGCAAACAAATCCTCACAGCAATTCTCCTCCAAAATCTAGAAAGCCTTCTTTCCTGGCCAGTAGAGCCAGTGACTCCAACAAAAGCAGGATCAACTCTGAAGAATGAGCAGGTGTCCCATTACTTTTGTCCAATACTTTTGGCTAGCATCTCCCACACTGAGAGGTGGGGAGGGTCATGGCCATCCTACTCGCCCAGAAAGAGAGAGAGCGGTTGATGCTCTATGAGACCCCCACTTACGTATGGCTGTGGCATCACTAGGCATCAACCCAGCGACCTCCTGATGAACGAGCCGATACTGATCTCCGGCACGGTGGCTTTTACGTATGACTACAGCGAGCCTGTTGTCTTATTGCCCAGCCCTGACTGCGTTCGACCCGTCGTTCAGGGGGTGCTACAGTGAGTCTAGAACGCTGCCCTAGTCTGCACTGTGTTCTGTGTGGTGTCTGAAGGAATAGCACACGCTCTGAAATGGCCGAGCTTTGGTCCACAGCATCTCTCTCTCTCTCTCTTTTCTGCACTTTCTTTCCTTCCTCCCTCGCTCGCTTCGTCCTCACTGCAGTCGGGCCCAGTACTGCCCCATGCCCTGCTCGTTCCCCGGGACCTGGACAGGTACCGAAACCCCTGGTGAGATCAGACCTGCAGTGAAAGAAGAACACAGTGTTAAACAAATGTAAACGTTTGCAGGTCAGTTTACATATCTGGACTCTCTGGACTTTGAGGACTCTGTGGACTCTCTGGACTCTGTGGACTCTCTGGACCCTGAGGACTCTCTGGACCCTGTGGACTCTCTGGACCCTGTGGACTCTGTGGACTCTGTGGACTCTCTGGACCCTGTGGACTCTCTGGACCCTGAGGACTCTCCGCACTCTGTGCACTCTCTGGACTTTGAGGACCCTGTGGACTCTCTGGACCCTGTGGACTCTCTGGACTCTGTGGACTCTCTGGACCCTGAGGACTCTCCGCACTCTGTGCATTCTGTGGACTCTCTGTACTCTGTGGACTCTCTGGACCCTGAGGACTCTCTGGACTCTGTGCATTCTGTGGACTCTCTGGACCCTGTGGACTCTCTGGACCCTGTGCACTCTCTGGACTCTGTGCACTCTCTGGACTTTGAGGACCCTGTGGACTCTCTGGACCCTGTGGACTCTCTGGACTCTGTGCACTCTCTGGACTCTGTGCACTCTCTGGACTTTGAGGACCCTGTGGACTCTCTGGACCCTGAGGACTCTCCGCACTCTGTGCATTCTGTGGACTCTCTGTACTCTGTGGACTCTCTGGACCCTGTGCACTCTCTGGACTCTGTGCACTCTCTGGACCCTGAGGACTCTCTGGACTCTGTGCATTCTGTGGACTCTCTGGACCCTGTGGACTCTCTGGACCCTGTGCACTCTCTGGACTCTGTGCACTCTCTGGACTTTGAGGACCCTGTGGACTCTCTGGACCCTGTGGACTCTCTGGACTCTGTGGACTCTCTGGACCCTGAGGACTCTCCGCACTCTGTGCATTCTGTGGACTCTCTGGACCCTGTGGACTCTCTGGACCCTGAGGACTCTCCGCACTCTGTGCATTCTGTGGACTCTCTGTACTCTGTGGACTCTCTGGACCTTGAGGACTCTCCGCACTCTGTGCATTCTGTGGACTCTCTGTACTCTGTGGACTCTCTGGACCCTGTGCACTCTCTGGACTCTGTGCACTCTCTGGACCCTGAGGACTCTCTGGACTCTGTGCATTCTGTGGACTCTCTGGACCCTGTGGACTCTCTGGACCCTGTGCACTCTCTGGACTCTGTGCACTCTCTGGACTTTGAGGACCCTGTGGACTCTCTGGACCCTGTGGACTCTCTGGACTCTGTGGACTCTCTGGACCCTGAGGACTCTCCGCACTCTGTGCATTCTGTGGACTCTCTGTACTCTGTGGACTCTCTGGACCCTGAGGACTCTCTGGACTCTGTGCATTCTGTGGACTCTCTGGACCCTGTGCACTCTCTGGACTCTGTGCACTCTCTGGACTTTGAGGACCCTGTGGACTCTCTGGACCCTGTGGACTCTCTGGACTCTGTGCACTCTCTGGACTCTGTGCACTCTCTGGACTTTGAGGACCCTGTGGACTCTCTGGACCCTGAGGACTCTCCGCACTCTGTGCATTCTGTGGACTCTCTGTACTCTGTGGACTCTCTGGACCCTGTGCACTCTCTGGACTCTGTGCACTCTCTGGACCCTGAGGACTCTCTGGACTCTGTGCATTCTGTGGACTCTCTGGACCCTGTGGACTCTCTGGACCCTGTGCACTCTCTGGACTCTGTGCACTCTCTGGACTTTGAGGACCCTGTGGACTCTCTGGACCCTGTGGACTCTCTGGACTCTGTGGACTCTCTGGACCCTGAGGACTCTCCGCACTCTGTGCATTCTGTGGACTCTCTGTACTCTGTGGACTCTCTGGACCCTGAGGACTCTCTGGACTCTGTGCATTCTGTGGACTCTCTGGACCCTGTGGACTCTCTGGACTCTGTGCACTCTCTGGACTTTGAGGACCCTGTGGACTCTCTGGACCCTGTGGACTCTCTGGACTCTGTGCACTCTCTGGACTCTGTGCACTCTCTGGACTCTGTGCACTCTCTGGACTCTGTGCACTCTCTGGACTTTGAGGACCCTGTGGACTCTCTGGACCCTGAGGACTCTCCGCACTCTGTGCATTCTGTGGACTCTCTGGACTCTGTGCACTCTCTGGACCCTGTGCATTCTGTGGACTCTCTGGACTCTGTGCACTCTCTGGACTCTGTGCACTCTCTGGACTTTGAGGACCCTGTGGACTCTCTGGACTCTGTGCATTCTGTGGACTCTCTGGACTCTGTGGACTCTCTGGTCCCTGAAGACTCTCTAGACCCTGTGGACCCTGTGGGCTGGGAAGTGGACGGTGCGTTTTGTGGTCAATAATGTGTTTAAAAATGGCTCCAGGTGGCTCAGTGGTCTAATGGGCTGCCACTGTGGCCCAGGGGTCGCTAGGGGCCCTGAGAAGCCAGATTCACATCATTAGAAAGAAAGCTCATACTTAGGTTCCTGGGGGCCGGTGTAGCCTGATGGTGCATGTTTAACAGTTTTCCCCTCCCCTGTACCTTACCAAACATACCAAAAGCAGCCATCGATTTATTTGAATGTAACCATCAGTTACATCAGTTTTCCATCAGATTAGACTGATATGTAAATGAGCTCTGCTCTGATTGGCTGTCCTTTACTCCAGGCAGAAACAGTTTAAGTCTGCATTTGCACCTCAGGACCAGCGCTGACACACAGAGCATTTGGGATTTTGGGGGTACGGACCCTTTAACTCAGCACTGGTGTAAAGCTGTTAGCCACTAGGGGGCGTCTGTCCTGATCAGTGGACGGCTGAGAGAGATCCTAAGGCAGTGAAATGGAAACGGTGGAAATGGTGGGACGTACCTGTGCTGGCGTTGGCTGCAGGAGGAGGAGGGAGGTGGGCCGAGGGGTACGACGAAGCCTCGAAAGAGCGAGGAGCGGAAGGGGACGGGGGCAGCATGCACGAATAAGAGGGGGCAGACTGAGGAGGGGCTGACTGGACATGAAAACCATAGATACACACAAACGGGGGGGTGGGGGGGGTTTGAGAGAGGGAGACAAGAGCATGTGGGTGAGTCTTCACAGGATTACATAAACACATCCAAAGTGTCGGTCTCCCAGGCAGGGATTAAGCCTAGGTAGGCAGTCAAGGTAGTCCAGGACTAGGCTTAATCCCTGCCTGGGAAACTGACCTGTAAAGTTTAAAGGAGCCTTGACCTTATCTCACACTCTTATTAGGGTCAGTTCTGCTCAGGTCCACTAGAGGGCGCCAGTGTAGCATATAAGAGACTATGCATTTAAATGGAGAAGTTTAACGTCCTGGGGGGGTTGTCAGACACTAGAGGGCGCTCCATTGCTGACACAGATGTGCAAATGCACACACACACACACATACACACACACACACACACACACACATACAGCTTGTCTAGTCCCTGTAGAGAAGTACTGCCAATAGAATAGGACTCCATGGAGCAGATCAACATCATGGTGAGGTGGGGTGGTGATCCTCATCCAACATCCTGACCTCACTAACTTTCTTGTCGCTGAATGCAGTCAATCAAATCCTCACAGCAATGTTCCTCCAAAATTGAGCAGAAAGCCTTCTTCCCTGGCCAGTAGAGACAGTTACTCCAGCGCTTAGGAGCGTGCTGTTCTAGCGCCACCTGCAGTACTGGAGTGCTCAGGTAAAGCAAAACCGGTGAGAGTACACTGATTGGACAAAAGTATTGGGACATCTGCTCATTCCTTGTTTCTTCCAAAATCAAGGGTGTCAAAAAGAGCATTGCTGTGAGGAATTTGATTGTATTCGTAACGACAGATAGCATAGGGATGTGGGCCGGATCACTGCTTCGTTTTGTGAGAGTAAACCGAGGTCTTAAGTCACCTAGAGGTCAACATGCAAATCTTTAAGCACAGATGAGCCAAAACATTAAGACCCCCTCCCACATGAAGGTACTAGTATTGATGATGTGGTAGCAGTGCTGCACGTGAAGGTCTGGGTTCTTGTAGGCGACGTGTTGGGTGTGGAGACGTCGAGGGTCAGATGGTTGTGCCTAGACTGGACTGTGGGTCACGGCACTGGGGAGAGTCCATCCAACATCCTAACCTCACTCTCACACTCTTGTAGTTGAATGCAATCAAATCCTCATAGGAAACAAGGTTGGTGTTTCTAATAATGTGGCCGGTGAGTGGAAGCTTGAGGGAGGTGTTTCTAAAGATGTGGAGATGAAGGGGGTCAGATCGTTGTGTCCCAGCGACACAACAGGGTCACAGCATCTCCCAAACTTCTCCAAAGGTTTGCAGGGGGCTCCTGGTCAGAAGTGGTGATTACCTTCTGACAGTGGTCCGAGGAGGGACAGACCACCAGTCGGCAGCAGGGTGCGAGACACCCGAGGCTCATTGGTCGGGTGATGAAGGTTGTCCCATCTGGTCGGACCTGTGGAGCTGCGTAACTGCAGATCGGTCAGGGTGCCCATGCCGACTCCTGTCCACCGCCGCCTACAATGGACACCTAAGCGACAGAACTGGACCCCGGAGTGTTGGAAGGAGGAACAGCCTGGACCACCTTGATGCCAGATACCAGTGGAGTTGTCAGTGGAGAGGTGGCTTAATGTTTTGGCTCATGGGTGTAGATACGCATACATCTGTAAAAAGTGCCGACCCTACCTGGACTCCAGAGTAGACGGAGAGGGAGCTGTAAGTGGGCAGAGTGGTCTCGCTTTGACCCAGCATGGACCCTAAAGACACAGAAGACAGCTGGATGTTACTGCAGTGCTTCGCACGTCCGCGCCGGCGATGCTTGCTAGTGTGCGTACTGCTGGACACACCTGCGCCGCCGACATGTGGCTGATGGTAGATGGCCGAGTTGAAGGAGGTGCTCAGCGGGGTATGCGCTTGGCCGCAGGAAGTCCCGCCCCCTGATTTCCTCTGGTTACGCAGCTTCTCCTCTCGCCTCCACTTGGCTCGTCGGTTGGAGAACCACACCTGTCAATCAATCAAGTTGCGCGGAGGCGCGTGGATGTGGCAGATGAAACTGAGGAGCTGTCATGTCTGCTTTACTGTCCGCTGTGGGACGTAACCAGTGAGCGCAGAGGGGCTTCCCCCGATAACGGCCCGACTCGGCCGGGCCTGGACAGGTGGTCTATATCCCCCTATATTTAAAGGGGAAGCCCCTGTTCCTGACACAGATGTGCAAATGTGAGGCAGGTGGCCAGCAAGTGGAAGCACAAGGTAGGTGTTTCTGATAAAGTGGCCAGCAAGTGGAAGCACAAGGTAGGTGTTTCTGATAAAGTGGCCAGCAAGTGAAAGCACGAGGTAGGTGTTTCTGATAAAGTGACCAAAAAGTGAAACCAAAAGGTAGGTGTTTCTGTTACAGTGACCAAAAAGTGAAACCAAAAGGTAGGTGTTTCTGATAAAGTGGCCGGTGAGAGGAAGCACGAGATAGGTGTTTCCAAGAAAGTGGCCTGCAAGTGAAAGCACATTGTATGTGTTTCTAATAAAGTGGCCAGTGAAAGGTGATGCTTTTACTGAGTCGTCTGTTTCAGATCTAGAAGAGTCAGGAGGGAAGAAGGTACTTACTTGTATCCGTGCTTCTGGGAGGTCGATTTTGTTAGCTAGCCGCTCTCGGGCGAAGACATCGGGGTAGTGCGTCCTTTCAAACTCTGCGGGACAAAGCAAGCGTCCATAAATGCAAGTATGACCAGACTGTGCCCCTCTGTGCCGCTCTGCTTTTCTAGCGCTTCTGCTAAAACAGCAGCACAAAGCTGTGGCTCCTCAGGAGGTTCCTGTCCTGCCCTGTCCTGTCCTGCCGTGTTCTCCTGGTCCTTCCTGGCCTCAGTCTTCCCCCACGAGGCCTTTAATTAGCCGGGCTTTGGCCCCAGACAGGAATTGAGGACTGGGGGTGGGGGGTGGTTTGGGGTGTGTGATGATTTAGGCAGCACTGTGCAGCGATGTGTTCTTTAATGTGTGTGTGTGTGTGTGTGTGTGTGAGAGGTGATGGCAGGATTTAGTAGGTCAGCTGGGGAGATGCGCTATGTGTGTGAGCAGTGCAGACGACAACGCCATTTGAAATCTGTTAACGCAATATCACTCCCAGACACACACACACACACACACACACACACACAGTGGACCCTCCACTCTCTACTTCAATACTCTTCATTTTATACAATTCTCTCTGAGAGCGTACAAGGTAGGGGTTTCTAATAAAGTGGCCAGTGAGTGGAAGCTGCACAAGGTATGAATTTCTAATAAAGTGGCCAGTTGGTGGAAGCTGTAGAAGGCAGGGGTTTCTAATAAAGTGGCCAGTTGGTGGAAGCTGCAGAATGTAGGGGTTTCTAATAAAGTGGGCAGTAAGTGGAAGAGGCAGAAGGTATGGGTTTCTAATAAAGTGGCCAGTGAGTGGAAGAGGCAGAAGGTAGGGGTTTCTAATAAAGTGGCCAGTGAGTGGAAGAGGCAGAAGGTAGGGGTTTCTAATAAAGTGGCCAGTGAGTGGAAGAGGCAGAAGGTATGGGTTTCTAATAAAGTGGCCAGTGAGTGGAAGAGGCAGAAGGTAGGGGTTTCTAATAAAGTGGCCAGTTGGTGGAAGCTGCAGAAGGTAGGGGTTTCTAATAAAGTGGCCAGTGAGTGGAAGGGGCACAGGGTAGGTGTTTCTAATAAAGTGGCCAGTGAGTGGAAGAGGCACAGGGCAGGTGTTTCTAATAAAGTGGCCAGTGAGCGGAAGCTAGGGGCAGGTGTTTGTGATGAAGCTGTGTTTCTGCAGGTGGAGGAAGATCTGTGCTGACAGGCCGGACCGGTACAGCGCTCACCTCTCTCCAGGGCTTCGATCTGCTCCTGGGTGAAGCTGGTTCGGTTCCTCTGCAGTTTCCTCTTCAGCTGCAGCCGCAGCTGCGACTCCTCACCTTCATCCCTCTCCACCTGTCTTCCTCCTCCTCCTCCTCCTCCTGCTACCCCCATCCCTGCGTCCGTCTCCACCAGGCAGCCCTCCGATACTGCGGGCAGGGTGAGAGCTGCTTTAGCTTTTAAACACACACACACACACACACATCACAGCCCAGTCACGCAGACCAGCCAGGCTGACCCTTCACATGGCAGGACACACTTCTAATGACTCCAGGCTGGAGAACACACAACCAAAATGGCTCTTTTAGTACAATTAACAACAATAATGCTGTTACTAATCTTCTACTAATAATTAATATAATAACAATAATAATAATAATAAATACTGCCAAAAAAAAACCCTAAACATAATAATACACACTACAACTAACAGCAGTAATATTAAATACTACTATGGCCAACACCAACAGTAATATATATATATATATATATATATATAGAATAAGAAGATCATAATAAGATGATCATAGTTATAATTATACATAAATACCACTACAGCAAACAAAACAACAACAAAACTTAAAGCAGCATTTTTGTTATTATTATTATTATTATTATCTTCATTATTATTATTAATATTGTTGTTATTAAGGATTAATTTCTGTATAACTACACCAATAGTAATAATGGTAAATAAATACTAATATTAACGCTAATATAAGTGTACCAATAATAGTTGAAAATACTTAAAAACAACATTTGTGTGTTGTTTATGTATTTAATTATTGATGTATTTTTAATAATTATTAATTAAGACATTTTATGCTTTTTATGTAATCAAAATCATAACATTCACATTTAGAAAATAAACAGTACTACAATTAATAAAATTAGTATCATAATAGATACAAATATATTTTTGTATTATTATTATGTATTTATACACCAATAATATAATAAGATTAGAATAATCTAGAATATAAGAATAATATATAATAAACAATAATAAAATAATTAATAATACAATAAAATACTTGCTTATTACCAACAAAACAACTACAAATAATTACTATTTCTATTTCTGTGTAAATAATTCCATATTTTCTAACATATTTACACTAAATAATAATAATATAATTATTTATGTTACATTATTGTTATTATTATTATAATTATTATTATCATTCTTATTGTATTTGTTATTATTATTATTATTATTATTATTATCAATATTATGAATTAGGAACTGTGTGCCTCATGACCTGCATCTGATTAAAGACTGTTTTAATGAACGTCTCGGTTCTCAGATCCAGCTGAAGAACCTAACTGTGGACCATAAGGCTGGACTCTCGCTGAAGGGACCAGTCAGTACGTCAGAGGTTCTCCAGCTTAATCACACCGCTGCCTTTTACAGGTAATACACAGTGTGCTGGACCACAGAGAGGCTCCTGCCCATGTTCGTCCAGCTGTTTTACAGTGTGGAGAGACGTCCATTCAGACGTAGCCCGGGCAGGTGTAGTGGCAGGTGTAGTGGCAGGTGTAGGTGTAGGTCACCTGTGTTGTGCTGGGTGGGAACTGGGTTCTGCTGATGGTACCAGTCACTGGGCCCGTTCCAGTTTGAGCTGCTCTGCAGGTTCAGCATGGTTAGCTTCTCGTACATCGTACACTCGCCCGCACAACCTACAGAGAGAGAGAGAGAGAGAGAGAGAGATGACCCACTGAGTGATGTCCAAGAAAGAGCAGATCTTTGACCTCTGACCCTCGAGTCTCTTCCTCTTCTTCTTTATCTGTAACCAGAATAAAAGGAGGAGGGGCGAGAGACACTGAGGCCGAGTGAGAGTGAGAGAGCGAGGGTAAGCATGAATTCACACATGTCTGGCATTAAAGGGAATTAGTGTCACTCTGACAGAAGGAGACGGGGTGCGTTACGCGAGCGCGGGCCGGTGCTGCGGTACCACGGGGAACAGCAGCTGCATTAGAGGACTAGAGAAGATGGAGAATTCCACACATTCACCCACATTTATTAATAATAATAATAATAATAATAATAATAATAGAACATTTATAATTATATAATATGATAACTTGCTAATGTTTATTAAATATAGAAGTGCATATCTATACAGATATTAACAAATGCACAAATAGTCAACAACCCTTTATAATATCAGCCCCTAAGAAATATTAACTTAATATTTATATATATATATATATAAAATTAATAAATGCCACCATTAATAGATTAACAATTTATTTCGCAATATGCTATTTATTTATTAACATTGTGTTATTAATTATTTAGCCATTTAATAATCATAATCCATAACTAATAATGACATTGCATAAAATAACACAATTTCTAATCAGGAGGAATAACTACTTAGTAGCTGCCTAGGCTGAGTTATGAGCATAGAACATTATTATATTCAAATGAAATTATATATATATATATATATATATATATATATATATATATATGTATATATGAAATACATAATGTAATACAGTAACTGTATAAATATGATCCTTCAGTTGCTATTGCTAATGTCATCAAATAACTAAATAATAAACACACAAACAAACCAAACCACTAAAACCAAAACAACAAACAATAGATATTATTCATGTGTATTCAAACATTATGTAATAATGAACAATAATGAACTAGGGCCTACTATTACAACACCAAAATTCCTGCATAATTCAGTGTTTAAGACAAACTCCTATAGATTGGGGGGGTGAAACTGTCCCTTATTGTAGAGAAACTGACCGACCGACTGACTGACTGACCAAGACTGCACCACTAATATAGCCTTTAAATTTACTATCTGAACTAATGCAGTTTTCTTTAGGAACTATTTTTTGCTGCACAACACCCTGAAAGCTGCATGTATCCCTCCACCATTTTAATGATATGCGATTTTAAAAACAGGTTTTGGAGCCAGGATGGTCTCAGGACTCTGGTAGAACAGAGCCTCGGACATCAGGCAGTGTCTTCTTTCTGTGAGGGAGCTTTTAGAGAGGGTCCGACGTCTCCTTCCATTCATCTCCACTGTGGACAAATTCTGACTGGGGAAGCTTTATCTAGAACGGAGCGCTTCACACCACCAATCCCACCAATCCCCATATAGAAGAGTGCGCTCTTCTATATCTTAACTGTTTCATTACTCAGGAGTATTTGAGTAGTAGAGTGAGGCATGTTGGCTTATTATTTTTATGCGATTTTTAAAAAGCGCCCAATTCCGGCCAATGACGAGCCGATGCACTGGAAGTGCTAATTTGGAGGATTTGGATTCATTCCAAATTGATTTTTCATGGGAAATCAACAAACAAGACTGGAAATTGTTCATAATGAGGTCTGAAATGATCATATTTGCTGTTTATTAATTCTGATCTATTTAATATCTCACTAAGCACCAGACCCACCGGTCACCAAGGTCAGATTCCTTCCTGTAAAGTTCTCAGACCGACCAAGGTGTGCCATAGTAGGTGTCCAGTCGTTCGCCAGCGTCCGCTGGTCCCTTTGCGCCCCCCTGGCTCCATCCCTAACACACCTACTGAACTGGAGTCGGCTGTTTTGATGGTGAAGGTAAACAAGTAAACAACAACAAAGAAAGTAAACAAACCAAAGCAGAAACTTACCGAAGCTGGAATCACGCTCGGCACATCGGCGAACCTGACGCCGGAGTCATCCCTCCTTTCCAAAGCCCTGCTGCGTGTTCCCTTTGTTGACAATGGACTCTACGTGGGAGAGACAGCAGTGGAGAGAATGGGAGAGATAGAAAGAGAGAGAGAGAGAGAGAGAGAGGGAGGGATGGAGGGCTGGGGAGAGAAATGCGTCTGCAGGCTCTTCTGTCCTCTGAGCGAGAGAGCTAGAGAAAGAGAGAGGGAGAGGGAGAGAGAGAGGGGTGACACAGTGAGTCAACATCAGTGTCAAGATTGAACTTAATGTCAGGGAGGGGAGGGAGGGGGGCGGTGTGTGGGGGGGGTGTGGTGAAAAGTGGAGAGATAATGGAGAGGTGGAGGAAAACAGAGAGAGAGAGAGAGAGAGAGAGAGAGTGAGTGGGCAACGTTAGAGCAAACGAGTGCATTATAAATGAATATTAATAACCTAAATGTAGGCCTATAGCAGTGCCACCTTACAGGGTAGAATACGGCACCCCCACTCGTTTAAAGGGAAAGTCCACCAATGTTTCAAAAGTCCTGCCTAATTAAGCGTCTAAGGTGAGCTCCTTCAGGGTGGAGTTTGATGAGAAACGGTGCTTCACTGCGGAGAAACTTGCTGACTAAGTTTCTTTTACAGTCACGGTGAATGGAACCAGACGTCGGTCGCCGTGACTACAACACAACTATAGCCACTATTTGATTAACTCTCCAAACCCACCGGTGAAGCTACACGCGTCTTCTGAATTTAATATGGCACGACGATGGTAAAAAAGTGGAGAATCTTAACGAATACAGTTTTCTTTAGGGACTACTTTTTGCCGCACTGCACCCTGCAGCATGTATCCCTCCACCACTTTAATGATATGCGATTTTTAAAACAGGTTTTATAACCAGGATCGTCTCAGGACTCAGAACAGAACTTACAGAACAGTGTAAAATAGTGGCACATCTGTCAGGACTATTTTTTGCCCAGCGGCGTCCTGCATGTATCCCTCCACCGCGAATGGATTTTAACTCTGGTGGAACAGTGTTTCAGGCATCAGACAGTGTCGTCATCACCGTTAGGTTGAAGAACTTTCTGTGAGGGAGCTTTTATAGAGGGTCAGATGTCGGCTTCCCTTCACCACCGCTGTGAATGGTTCTGACTGGGGAAGGTTATCTAGAACCGAGGGTTTCTCACCACCAAACCCACCAACCCACCAACCTCCACTCTGAATGACTCTGTTTAGAACTGAACTAGGGATGTCCAAGTTATTTAGCCCCCCGGTTGAATCCTGAGTGTCAACCGATAACAGTCCGATCTGATCTGATCTGGGTGTTGGTATAAATAATCCAGTCCCACAGTTTAGCTAAGATGCTAATTAGCTGCTGATTAATCTGTTCAGTAAAATCCCTTTATTTCCAGTATCATTAAACCATTAAAATGACTTTTATAGTGTTTAATATCTGATAATCCAGTCTGACCAATCAGCTCCCAGCTCCTTTACAACACTGCAGTCCGATCACCTCCTGTGTGTGTGTAGTGGTACTGATCTGTGCTTGTTGGTCTAACTGGTTTACAGTGGGTGAATGTGCTGCTGTGATTGGGGTTTCTATAGTGTAGGTATTAGCATTAGCGTTAGCCTCCACTTTGTTCTGTGGGTTTATAAACAGAGAAAGGCGAGCTCCGGTTCTGCGGTTCTCCCGCTGGTAAAACAGTCAGAGCGTTTCAGTGAGGGTTTTATAAAGGGTCAGATATTATGGTCTGTTTTCAGGTTCCATTGTAAAATAGCTCCACACTGCAGAACCTCAACTCCTTTATTTACCTTCTGAGAACGTCCTGGGGATAATGTTCGGTAATGGTGCCTTGAGGACACCAGATGGCGCTCAGAACACCGCTCGTAAATCTGAACTCTGATCTATTAAAATAGGCCTGCATTGGCCTCGATTCCGATCCACTGGATCAGATCGGGACGCCCCTAATCTTAACTTAGAAATAATAATGAGGAAAGCATTTAATTCTGCAGAAATTATGAACAAATGCTGGAGTTCCCCTTTAAAGGTTAGACTCTATGATCTGGACATCAGTGTTAAAGTCCAATCAAATCCAGTCCTGAGCTGATCTGATCTGTCTCGATTAGACCCCGAGTGGTGAAGCTGCCCGGAAAAGGCCACTTGTGTTTCACCCCCAAGCACCGAGACTTGTAAAATTAAAGGGTTCTGAATGGTTCCTGAGTCGGACATGGTGATGGTGGGGGTTTATAATCGTCTATGCTAAGTCTATGCTAATTAGGCCATGTTGAAAACTGTTGAAGGTAGAATCTTAATAACCGAAACATCAGTATTTACGTATTCCGGCACCTTCCAGGCTTGCCGTTCCTCTCACTATCAGTAGGGTGGAAAAATAAGTGCCCTAGCTGAAACTACAGAGGACAGGGGATGAATTAGCATGTCTGTTAGCGGCATAGAGGCACTTTACGCCTCTGAGAGGCACACTGGAAGATAAGAATACGCCTCACTAAACTATAGCCATATTTTAAAGGAAAAAGGCCAACTTTAGCCTAGTATGCTAACTTGCTAACGTAAGCCTACCTAGCTAACATAGTGACCACTCCAGCTAATACCATCTAACTGCTCTAGCTAACGGCTTTGATTCTGACTAAAACAAGCTAGCAGGCTAACTGAATTAAGCTCAATATGTTAGGCTAACACTACAGCAACCATATTTGAGTTTTTTATCAAATGTATACACAAATAAATAACCCTAATAACCATTATGACCAAATTAGCTACTTTCTGTTTTTTTTTAATAGCAATATAAAAATGACATCAAGAAAATTAACTCTGTAACTCCATGTTATGTGAAATCAATGCTAAATACTGGCCAGCATTTATTTATATACCAGGAAGAGTTGGTATGATCACCCTAGCTAACGGTAGCTAACAGGTTTACCTCAGACTGAGGTAAGTCGACTCTAACTAGCATGTTTAATTCAGGCTAATGGAGGCTAACGTTAGGGAACAGCGTAGTAGTTCATGTTACACTCTGAGCGTCCTTGGGGAGTGAAATCAGGACAGCGATGTGAAACTGGGATTGGAATCGCCCATAAAACTTTTGTTATATGTGGACATTTTAAAAAAATGTCCTTCAGACGCGATGGTTTGCATTGTACCAGGAGGGGGCGCTCATACCAGGTAACATTGCAGGGGGACACCTCCGCTCCTTGTAGACTCTTCCCTGGCGTTCCCCAAGGCTCGGTGCTTGGCCCTCGTCTTTTCTAACTCTACACTAGCTCCACTAGCACTGCTACGCTAATGACCCTCAGCTCATGCTCTCTTTCCCACATTCTGACCGTGGTGTTTATGCATGTTCATGGACGACCAGTTATCGTTCTCAACTCATGTCGCAAATCTGACTCATAGCGCTCAACATGGCGTCTGTTTACTGATAAAGACCCGCCTTTCAACAATAAGAGCCAATCAGCTTGCTGGTTACACTGTGCAGGGTGGACGGTTGATGTGCTAGTGGGTAAAGCCCTTCTCGAGCTGGAGATCGAGCCAAACTAGCAAAACTAGCGGTAAATGTTTTCATTAGGTTTTATTCCTAAATTAATCGGAAACGGTCATCTGACCTTCAGCTATATTGTAAACAACAAACAAACAAAACATCTCACTAATAGTTTTAATGGACCTCAGTATGGAGTACGTTGCTAGCATAACCTTAGCTAGCCAGGCTGGCTAATTTACGTTAGCTGCCTTAGCTGTCTGGCTAGCTGTTTTACTCCTTACTCACCAGTCTGGCCTTTAGCACTGCTAATTACACAGCTAGCCCTGCTCTAGAACACACAGTTAGGGTTCGTAACGGTCACTGGATCTTCAAGGGGAATCTGGTTCTGGTCCCACCTGCTAACGCACCACCACTGAGGCTCAGCACGCTCGGAGGACAACGCTAGCTGCTAATTCTGTTGCATCAGCTAGCAGACGCTCACACTGTTGGTGGTGCGATGGTGGGAGAGGGAGGGCCATTCTACCACTTCTGGACACGGACCGAACCTGAGACCTCCTGGTGATAGAGCCAGCACTTAGACAGTTGCTCCACCAAGGGCCATTCTCAGCCAATACCTTCTACCTGACAGAACTAATCCAACATCCAACATCAGAACCTGACCTCACCGATGTTCCTCAGGGGCCGAGTGCAATCGATTTCTACTGAAACATCTGAGTGGAGTAATTCGGACGGTGATTTTGTGGGTATTAATGGAGGGCGTCCCTCTGTCACGCATATCATGTAGAGCTGCAGTAGGAAAGTTCAGTGTTCCTGAAGGCGTGTGAGGTGGAGATTAGCTTAGATGGAGATGATAAAAGGGGATGAGTGGTGGAGGCTGAGACGATGAAGAGGAGAAATGAGGGTATAAATAACCCCCGCTGAAGAGCGAACAGGGAGGGGCGGGGGGTGGGGAAGGAAATGCCAGCTTCTTTTATTTCCGGTTGACAAGACTTAGCTCTCTGTATCTCTGTCTAGCCCTCACGCTGTTACGCACACACACACACACACACACACACACACACACACACACACTCTCTCTCTCTCTCTCTCTCTCTCGTTCCACCACATTCTCTAATAAGTCTAAACTATATTATTTTATTTTATTTATATATATATGTATGTATTGGCATCATGCCTAACACCAGATGTGGGCTAGAGGGGTATAAAGCCCCCCTTAGCATTGAGCTGTTGAGCAGTGGAGCTGTGTTTTCTGGAATGATGGTTGGTGCTCCATTCAATACTTCTGGGATGAGTTGGTGGGGTGGTGATCATCATCGCTAATGCGCTTGTCGCTGAATGCAGTCAAATCCTCACAGCAATGTTCATCCTCCTCCAAAACCAAGTAGTAAGCCTTCTTCCCTGGACAGTAGGGACAATTACTCCAACAAAAGCAAGGTCAGCTCTTTTTAATACCCTTAATATCACAAGAAATAATGAATGAATGAGCAGGCGTCCCAATACTTTTGTCAATGTACATAGTTATTACTTTACAGGTTTATACAAGATTAAGAAATTCCTGGAAATGGAGGAGGCCAAAAGCATTAGAAGTTCAGCACCACTGTTGTCCAGTAAAGCTCACTCCAGGGGCCGGGGGGGGGCGGCTCAAGACCGCATGAACAAGCCAGAGGCCTGATGGAAGACAGATGAATCCCAAATAGAATGTTTTATTTTTAATGAAAACTATTATGAACCTCATCCTAGTTGTTACGGCCCCTGGAAACCTAGTTTTCTGGCTCCTCAGGGCCCCCAGTGTAAACGTACAGAGTATGACTTATGAAGATCTTCTCAAAGTCCACGAAACACCTGCTGGATTTCACCAGTTCCTCTCTCCTCTCCATGTGGAAGGGGCGGCCCTAAAAGAGGTGGTCAGGTTTACCTCCGCATTTCTCCAACCAATCACAATGCTAACATGGCTCTGCCCTCTCTTCCAGTCTGAGCAACCTGGCGAGCTAAAGCTCCCCTTGTGGCCAGGGGACCTGCGCTGGACTGGAGGATCGACCTAGTGTCTCTATACGGGCTGGAAACTCGGTTCCAGATACCTCAGAACCTCAGTTAACCCTAAAGGTCTGAGTATCTGTCCATGAACTAAAGCTGTGAGTGGGTCATGCAGCAGGACAATGACCCCAAGCTTTACATGTAAGTCTAAAAAGAAATGGTTGAAGGAGCCGAATTAAACACCTTTAGCCCAATAGAAATGCTGTGGGAGGGCCTAAAAAGAGCAGGTCATATAGAAAGCTGTGTGTGTGTGTGTGTGTGTGTGTGTGTGGAACCTCAACATCTCAGTTGTGTTTAGTTAAAGGTTGGACTTGAATTGCTGTATGGCTGTGAATGTGTGTGTGTGTAAGTGTGTGTGTAAGTGTGTATGTCCGTGCAAAGCTTCATACAGCTGTAGGGCATGATTTTTTTTCTGGGTCTTGTTCATTCCTGTCACCCTCTCTCTCTCTCTCTCTCTCTCTCTCTCTCTTTTCGTGCTTAGGGGAAGCATGAGAGAGAATGGGGAGGGGGGGGGGATAAGGGTGGTCACCATAGCAACAATGCCACGACAAATATTCATCAAGTCTTTAAAACAATGCTGAACGAGAGAAGCCTCATCCCATAACTTATGCATTGCGGTGGACAGCGGTCAGGAGCGCCACACGCTGGACCTCGCAGCTGGGGTGCAATGATGCACTTTAAGGTTCAATACGATATTTAATTGAATGTAATGTAAAATATTTAGATTCAGATTGAACAATTTTGTTTGTTTGTTTTTTTAAGTGACAGACTTGTCCAATCCGTGGAGTCTGGGAAGCATATGCCCCACCCACTTTACTGTAAAGTACTCAGATGCAAAGTAATGTGTATTAAAGTTTAAACTAAAAATTCATTGGGTATTCAGAATAGGTTTAAGACTGATATACACTGCAGGACCAAAAGTATGTGGACACTGCTCATTATGTTTGAGTTCAGGTTTTTCGGCCACATCCGTCGCCATCCGTCGCCAAATCAAGCACACAGCCGTGCAGTCTCCATAGACAAACGCTGGATGTAGAATGAGTTCTGCCTTGCTAGAGCTGCCCCAGACAACCACAAGTGCTGTAGCAGCAGTTCAGGTGCTAAGCTGGTAGACCGCAGCAATCCACGAAGTGAGGTGCCATCGCTGGCCTGCAGAGTACCTACTGTAGAGTTTTGGTGGAGGAGGGACTGGTGGTCTGGGCTATTTCTCTGGGTAGGAGGGTAAAGGCGTGGTTTGAGAAGATCAGTGTGGTGGAATTCGGAGCCCTGACCTCACAGAACCCCACTGAACACTTTTCCAGCAGACCTCCACTGGACACTTTGGAGGTGCAATTCCATATTGATGCCCATGGTTTTGGAATGGGATGGTCCAGAAAGACTTGTGTCCACATACTTTTGGCCTGTTCTGCCACATCTCATCTCACACCTTCTGAAGGTCTTCAGCTTCCCACACCACTTTGTTGCTGTGGTTCGTTCTCCATCCCTCCATGCTTCGGTCCTCTTCCACTATTGCGTTGCCCTGGGCGACACTGTGGTGCTCCCTCCCTCCCTCCTTCCTCATCCTTGTCACCTTCAATTGTGCTGAGAGAAGACACAGTGCCTGAGGCAGAGAGAGAGAGAGCGAGGGAGCGAGAGAGAGACATGCTAACAAAACAGGCTAAGCTAACCTAGCAGGTGTAGCGCAGTCACATGACGAGCGAGATCAATGAGGAAACTCCAGAGCAGGCGACAGAAACTGCCGCAGCCGAGAGAGGACAGAGACCAAAGCTAACAGGGGCGAGACGGGACGTAAGTCGGGCCCGGGCAGGCACGCGTAAAGAGGCAGGTTGTCCCGCTAGGGTGAAGCAGCGGGCGGGAATGTTCGCTAGTAACAAGCGCGCTCCAACATGACATGACAAGCGCGCCTGAATCACGGACGCGTCATGCGCAAGGCCGATCCCTTACGTAACCTGTTGTTTTGTCAAATCAGCATACAAGGAGCTACACACACACACACACACACTCACACACACACACACACACACTCACACACACACTGCTACATGCCGATAGGGACGTCTACAGTTCTGTGGAATGTGGGTCAATGCTGATTAGCTTTAGCACTCACACCAAGAGCAGAACAACTTTCTCCTGTGAACGATGTGTAAGTCACAAAGCACTAGCGAGCCTCGCAGGGAGCCTTCTAGTTAGCACCTGCTGTGTGGTTTCCCCATCACACCGTGCTACCAGTGCTGGGAGGGTGATGCTTTGCATCTCAGAGACCTGTGCAGAAGCTTCCCCACACCTTTTTAAAAATGCAGCTAATGCAACACTGCAGGAGCTCCACATGCTTGGAGGAGAACTGTAACACCACTAAACAGAACACCACTGACTGCAACACCACTGACCGCAACACTAATCAGAACACCACTGACTGTAACACCACTAAACAGAAAACCACTGACCGTAACACTAAACAGAACACCACTGACTGTAACACCACTGACTGTAACACTAAACAGAACACCACTGAATGTAACACCACTGACTGTAACACCACTGACCGTAACACTAAACAGAACACCACTGACCGTAACACCACTGACCGTAACACTAAACAGAACACCACTGATCGTAACACCACTGACCGTAACACTAAACAGAACACCACTGACCGTAACACCACTGACCGTAACACTAAACAGAACACCACTGACCGTAACACTAAACAGAACACCCCTGACTGTAACACTAAACAGAACACCACTGACTGTAACACTAAACAGAACACCACTGACTGTAACACCACTGACTGTAACACTAAACAGAACACCACTGACTGTAACACTAAACAGAACACCACTGACTGTAACACCACTGACTGTAACACTAAACAGAACACCACTGACTGTAACACCACTGACCATAACACTAAACAGAACACCACTGACCGTAACACCACTGACCGTAACACTAAACAGAACACCACTGACTGTAACACCACTGAATGTAACACTAAACAGAACATCACTGACTGTAACACTAAACACAACACCACTGACTGTAACACTAAACAGAACACCACTGACTGTAACACCACTGACTGTAACGCCACTGACTGTAACACCACTGACTGTAACACTAAACAGAACACCACTGACTGTAACACTAAACAAAACACCACTGACTAACACCACTGACTGTAACACTAAACAGAACACCGCTGACTGTAACACCACTGACTGTAACACTAAACAGAACACCACTGACTGTAACACTAAACAGAACACCACTGACTGTAACACCACTGACTGTAACACTAAACAGAACACCACTGACTGTAACACCACTGACTGTAACACTAAACAGAACACCACTGACTGTAACACTAAACAGAACACCACTGACTGTAACACTAAACAAAACACCACTGACTAACACCACTGACTGTAAAACTAAACAGAACACCACTGACTGTAACACTAAACAGAACACCACTGACTGTAACACTAAACAGAACACCACTGACTGTAACACCACTGACTGTAACACTAAACAGAACACCACTGACTGTAACACTAAACAAAACACCACTGACTAACACCACTGACTGTAACACTAAACAGAACACCACTGACTGTAACACCAAACAGAACACCACTGACTGTAACACCACTGACTGTAACACTAAACAGAACACCACTGACTGTAACACTAAACAGAACACCACTGACCGTAACACTAAACAGAACACCACTGACTGTAACACTAAACAGAACACCACTGACTGTAACACCACTGACTGTAACACTAAACAGAACACCACTGACTGTAACACCACGGACTGTAACACCAAACAGAACACCACTGACTGTAACACCACTGACCGCAACGCCACTGACCATAACATCATTTACTGTTCTGAGGTCACTGGTGTGATGTGCAGTTCATGACTTTAAAAAAGGCTGAAACTGAAAACGAGCTGAATGAATATTGAATCACGTGTTCGTCAGTTTCCTCACTTTCAGCCGCTTTCAGCATCACGCCAGTGAGAGGTGCTGCAGCGAGGAGTGTTTTTGAGGAACGGTTGATTAGAGAGAGAGAGAGAAAACAGCAGAGCACTCAGGTAGGTGTTTGACCCAAACCCAACCCCTGACCCTCAGCTTCAGCCTCCTCTCTCTCAGCCTGGTGGTGTTTCATCAGAAACAGGTCCTGGTGAGGAGCAGCTCATGTTGTTCATGTTGTTCATGTTGTTCTCTGTCCTGGGGGAGTTCTGACTACCTGCCCAACTGGATAATCCACATTCAGGAGCCATGACTCCACAGTCCCGCAGCAGATGAAGGAGGAGGAGGAGGAGCTGGAGTCGGACTCTTTAGGCTCATGTTTCTCCTTTCAATTCTTTAAGCTCACACCTGCCTTTCTGTCAGTTCTCAGTGTCCGTCAGGTGTACTTTTTTGTATAATGTATGTATATCATTATTTAGTTATTTCAGTATTTAATTTTATTTATTTTTAAATGTAGAGTCACGTTCTTTATTACACTAAATGAACTTAAATTCCATAAGTTCTTCAATAAAAAGATTTGTAAAAACAACAAAAAAAAATACAGCTCCAGATCCCTTTAGAACACATTATTATTGTTTTATTATTATTATTTATTTTTTTTTTAAACATCACGTTTTTTCTATCGTTCTAAAACATTAATATGTTAATAAGGAAAATCGCTATTTAAATTAGATTAGCTTTTCATTTGAATATGTAAACGTTTCCGGTTATATGGTTTGATGTGTGGTAGTTTAGCTGTGCTAAATTCAGTAAAAAAAAAAAAAGATTAATTTTTAATTATTATTTTTTTTGTAATCAATAAGTAAAAAAAAATAATTAATAAATAAATAAATAAAAGAGAAAAAAAAAAAACAACAACAATGAAAAATCGCGCGAGAGCAGCGCAGGGCTCGTTCCGGTGAGGCGCGCGCGCGGTAACAGCGCGGGCTGTGATTGGCTGAGGGCTGCAGGTTTCAGTTCAGGTGTTTTCTTTACGTCGTGAAACTCGTTCCGTCTGTTTTCGCGTCTCGCGACCGAAACTCCCTCTCTCCCCCCTCCGCGGGTCAGCTGCTCCCGAGGAGAGTCCCGGTCGGTCCGCTGCAGCTTCAGCTCGGGAGGTTCGGGTTCCAGTTCGCTCGGAGGATGGGGCAGTGGGCTCGGTTTCAGGGCTCGGTTCTGCTGGTGCTGGCAGGTGAGGAACAGGTGGCCTGGGCGCGCCGGTTAGCTCGTAGCTCTGAGATGTTGCTGTTTTCTTGTGGATTTACGAGCTTTGTGTTTTTCTGTGTTTTGCTCTGCTGCTGGTTCCCCTCGCGCCCCATCCGAAAAGGTCTGTGGTCGAGTGAAGCACAAGGTGAGAGAATGACTTCCTGTGATTGAGTGTGTGTGTGTGTGTGTGTGTGTTGGCCTTACTCAACTCAAGTGGTGGGGACCGGAAGCTGAAACCTCAAAAAAAAAAAAAGGGCTCCTCAGAGAAAGTTCTTGATGAAGACACTGCCTGATGTCTGAGGCTCGGTTCTACCAGAGTTCTGAGACGATCCTGGATCCAGAACCTGGTTAAAAACCCGCCTATCCTTACTTTGGTGGAGGGATACGTGCTGCGGGGTGCAGTGCGGCAGAAAGTAGTCCCTAAAGAGAACTGCATTAGTTCAGTTTCTCCTCTGTTTCATCATCATCATCATCATCATCATCATCAGTCCGTCAAATATGGGCTATATTATATTTGTGGTGTTGTCATGGCGACCGACACCTGGTTCCGTTCACCAGCACCAGGGAAAGATAATTGATGATGATGTCAGTGAGGGTTCGGGATCGGTGAGAACTTGGCGCTGCGTCAGTGCTTTGGTGGCTCCTGCAGTGGCTGGTGTATAAAGTAAACACTGCTGGAAGATAAAGAGGAACCTGCTGTCCCGACCGGTTCAGGCCTACACAGAAGCCTAGCGGGAGTTTAAAAAAAAAAAAATTATTACTATTATTATAATTGTTTTTGCGCTATAGAGGCAACGCTGCATCATTTCCACAGCCCAGATACTCTAGATTATTTCATTTTAATTAAGCAGCGTCGCTAAAAAATATCATTACATTAAAATTAAATGAATTAATTTAGCCTGTGGAAATGATCCATTGTTGTGTCTCGAGTAAAATAATTTAACTTAACTTAAAACTTAATTAATTAATTAAAATAAACTAATTTATTTAAAAGTTTCATTTAAGTTTATTAAATTTATTAGTGCAATTTAAAATACTTAAAAAAACAAACTAAAATAACATTAAATATACAGTGCAGGTAGAGACCAAAAAAACCCATATAGGCTTATATATAAAGCCTCCACCAAAATAATATTACAGTTTTCCAATAATCTAGAAAACTGAAAATAAAAACCATAAGAATTTCACAGAAAAACCTCAAATGACCTAAATTATATAAATAGAAAGCTAAGCAAAGCAAAAAAAAAACTGTGAATATGTATGTAGTCAAATAAAAAAATAAAAAAATATATATATATATATATGTGTGTGTGTGTGTGTGTGTATATATATATGTATGTATTTATGTATAATTAATAAATATGTATATTTGTAACATTTATGAACCCAAATTAACTCAGAAGCAACAATGGCACAAATAAATATGCGAACATAAATAAATATGAATTTATAGACACTAAAGCTTTTTACAATATGTTTAATATGTTAATGTTAGTTTTTCTTAAATAAACCATTTTTTTTCTTAAACCAATTTTACTATTAAATAGTATTTAAATATAAACATATAAAAGGTTGTGTAAATAGGTGTTTATATATAAATAGTGTTTAATGTATGTTGAGGTGAGAAGGCTTGTTTACCACCCTGTTATTTCACCAAATTCTCCTTGTGGGCTTGAGGAGGAGGGGGGGGGGTAACCTCTGCTCTGGTTGGCTGGCCCAGCATAGATGTTAGCACTGTAACAATTATTTGGCTGGGTCAGCTTTTAGGCTAGCACCCTCAAAGCACCCTCTCAGTTCTCCTGGTTTTGCCTCGTCGCCAATAACTACCACCACCATGTTTTTCCATGTCCCGTGGTTTTACCGTGTTTTTTTTGGCTAGGGCTTGAACTAGTAGGTGGGGTTTATGTACATTTTGGAGGCGTCAATTGGAGATTGACCAATCGGTGTGGTTGAGGTCGATGCAGCACTCTGAGTGGATTTCTACACTAGATCGAATGGGTTTGGGAGCCGCGTGTGAAGCCCATGTTGCCATCTAGCGGTTGAACAAGGAACTGCAGCAACTCACAAAATACGGAGATTTCCATCTGTAGATCAGACCGGCCCTCAGGATCGTCGAAACTGTTGGCCGATCTCATACTTGGGCTGATAATCGTCCGACACCGATACACTACAGATCAACCCTTCCGTCTCTAGTGGGAATATAAGGAGGGAAGACTGTGATGTAACAGTTTTGGGGTTTTGGAATCGGCCCGTTTTCCAGCTCCGTTTAGGTTCTGCTGGACGTTGTTTCGAAGGAGGAACAGCAGTGTTGGTGGTTTTACGCTTTGTCGCTTCCTCATACTGAACTCTCATTATTCAACCATGCCAAGATAAACACAGCTTGATATTCTAGAGCACCTTTAAGAGTGTTCCTGTAATTCTATCTGGCCGAGGCCTCTTAACCTCTTTGCACCGACGAGGATCCTCCTTAATCCTTTAGGTATCGAAGAACAACTAAGCTGTATGGCATGAAACTGCTTTCAGCATTGAGCTGTGGAGCGTAGTGTTTTCAGGAATGATGCTGGTGCTCCATCCTATACCTTTGGGATGAGGTGGGGTGGTAATCATCCAACATACCAGTCCTATTGCTAAATGCAATCAAATCCGCACAGCAATGCTCCTCCCAAATCTAGTAGAAAGCCTTCAAAGCCGACAGTTACTCCAACAAAAGCAGGATTTTTTTTTAATACCCTTGATTTCAGAAGAAACAATGAATGAGCAGGCGTCCCAATACTTTTGTCCATATCATATGGTATGTTTGAACCGCTAAAAGTTCTTACACCAAGAAGTCTTAGACTCTGCTAAGACGGCGTCTCAGGCATAACGCAGTGTATGATCATCAATATTTGATACAGTAACTTGCACGAAGCAAAAGTTTGGGTACCCTGCCTGATCTGTACTTGGTAATACCCCTTAGTACCACGGCTTGTATACGCTTTATGTAGCAGCCAGTAGTCTTTCAGTTCTCGTTTGGGGGAATTTGGCCCGTTCTTCCCGCAGCTACAGCTACTTCCTTCTAGTTACAGATGTTTGAAGATGTTTAGGATGGGGAAAAGTGTGTGTGCCATGGCGAAAACCTTCATCTCGCACCTCTTAAGGGTAGTCTGCTTTGGATTTTGAGGTGCGTTTAAGCCCAAATCTCGACAACTGGCTTCGTTTACCACCACAGTGAACAATTCCAACTGGGTAACTTTATCTAGAATGGAGCGTTTGACCCACCATACCCTACCGAACCCTACCGAACCCACTCTGAATGAACTGGTAATGTCAGTCGCCCTCAGTGTTGATGTGAAATCAAGGTGAAGTCAAATTGTACAGTAATCCCGTTCGATTTCCAGACAGATACCTGGGTGTGGTCATGCGTGTGAGCACACGCCACAGCTGTGCACTCCTGTACTGTAGAACCATTGTTTCAGTATCGCTGCCATGCATGTTGACCTTCTCTGTTTCAGTGTGTGGTCGTCCGCCGCTGCATACCAGGATCGTCGGGGGAAGCGACGCTTTAGAAGGTCACTGGCCGTGGCAGGTGGACATACAGGTACCGTGTTAATGGAATAATGTCGAAATGGTAAAAATAACTGAGTTCTCCCGGACTGGTTTTGTGTTGACGGTTCGGTCTTAAGCTTCTTCACACCCGATGACCTTCTCTTACAGAATGTTCTGGTCCATGTTTGACGTATATGTCCCTGATTACACCCCTGACTGAGTGGGTGTCAGTGGGGCTTGAGTGGCTGCAGCCTTAGTTGGTTTGCTGTCACTGTCAAGGCCGGACTGTTGTCCTGCTGCATAGCCCGACTCGAGCTTGAGCTGCAGATCACGGACTGATGACCAGACAATCTCCTACCCTTTACCCTGTTTATGCCCCTGGTGTTGGTAGTGTGGTAGTTCCCAGGTGTACGTGGGGGTAGAATGGTTGGCGCTGTAACTAGGCCTGACCACTCCTTACTGATGGAGGACCTTCCTTAATTTCTGCCTCTGAAGTAAATCTGGATGGATCTGCTCATGTGCAGTACTGCGTATCCTGTCTGCAGCTGTATGTAGATCCTCATATTGACCTACTGTCAGAGCGAGGGCAGGAACCTGTCTGCTTTTTAGGTGTGGTTCAACCACATTGCTTTTTTAGACTGACGGCGCATTCCCTAGCAGCCATTGGGCCTTCACGACGAGGCCATGTGGGTTAAAGATCATATATATCGTACTACTGAGGTTCATCTGCATCACCCAGCTTTCGTGACCTTCATTTCGTGCCGATCTTCTGTCAGTACTGAGGCTTTCCTGAAGGTTCACTGCCAGTGTAACCTTTTCTTCTTGTTTGTCCTCAGGAAAACAGTCAGCACGTTTGTGGAGGGACGATCATCAATGAGGACTGGGTTCTGTCTGCAGCTCACTGTTTCCCCAAGTGAGTTTGGAGACCTCTCCTCTTCTGGAGATGATGTTGCTGATGCTGACGTCATTGTGATGTGATGAACAACCTACACAGTTACCACTGGTGTAAAAATTTGCCCAGTGGATCGGCCCTTTATGACGCTACCTGACGTTATTTACTTATTTTTAACATTTAATTTAAAGAAGAGACACTCTGGTCTCTCTGGTCTGCTAAGAAGTCAAGTTTTCATATAATGCTTTCCATTTAAACTCGGAAATATCAACTGGAATGCCCCTACATGTGGGATTTCCTACTTGACAAAGTCAGGAGAGACTGACCAACCCCTTTAGAATCCAAGATGGTCACACCATAGTAGTGTTATACAGGTAATTAGCGCATTGTGTCTTCAGTCAAGGGCTCAAAATATACAGCAAATGTGTTTCTATGAGCTGGGAGCTGCTAACCTGGGACAGTGCTGGGACCTGGGACATAGATAGTGGGACATACTTTGGTTAGATTCACCATAAAACACCAGCAAAGGATCGTCAAAGTATTTCGCTAACCGCTTTTTGCTTTAAAATAGTGTAAAAATATCGGAATGTTGGTTCTCGGAAAGGTGTGACGTCATTCCCAGCTCCGACATCCGACTTTGCGATGTAATTGAAATGTGTCTGGCACTAGTCAGGGATGGCCAGAGCTCCAACGTTATCATGCGGTTTCATCGTATAACATTTACGAAGGGATTTATGGCCACAAAGGTCTTAAAAAAATAATAAATAAATAAGTAACAATAATGCTGAAGTTGGGACGGTAGGCGAGGCCAGCAGCTGGCGTGCTTGCAATGTATGGGCTGGTCTGGGCCCTGTATGTATCCCCAGATATTAGGTGCAGGTGACCCCTGAGAAATGACCGTTAGTAACCACACCTGTTGCAGTGTTTTACCATCAGGGAAGCTCCGACTTATTTGCATCCACTTTCTCCATCCAGTCCCTCCGACACCTCCTCCTACATGATCTACGCAGGCCGACTGACGCTGCAGGGTTGGAACCAATACGAGACCTCGCACTACATCGCCCAGGTCGTGGTCCCGTTTGGCTATACGGACCCCAAGTATGGCCAGGACATAGCTCTGGTGAAGGTGACGAAATCATTCATCTGGTCCGACGTCATCCAGCCCATCTGCTTGCCAGACTCGGATGTACAGTTCCCTGAGGGAACGCTGTGCACCATCACTGGCTGGGGCGACATCAGAGATGGAGGTGAGTGCAGAGCGAGGGGACAGGAGTGGGCAGAAGGACTTTTTGAAGGGGTAGGGTGAGGAGGAGGAGGAGGGCGGCTAGCGTTCTAATATGATCTTGATTCAGCATCAGTCCGTCTGAGATTAGTGTGCGACGGGTCACTGGGCTAATTTGTGTGTTTGACCACCTCGGCGTGCCTGTACGCCTCTGTTCACGGCCTCCTCTGTGTGTGAATGCAGTCTCTCTGCAGGGGGTGGGGGTGCTGCAGCAGGTGCAGGTGCCAGTCATCGATCAGACAGCCTGTCGGGACATGCTAAAGCCGCAGTCAGTTGAACTTCGCTATGAGATGCTCTGTGCTGGCTTCAAGGAGGGAGGCAAAGACTCCTGCCAGGTAAGGGGTTCACTGGCCACTTTATTAGAAACACCTACCTTCTGCTTCCACTCACTGGCCACTTTATTAGAAACACCTACCTTCTGCTTCCACTCACTGGCCACTTTATTAGAAACACTTGCTTTGTGTTTTTCGTGCACTGGCCACTTTGTTAGAAACACACACCTTCTGCTTCCATCACTGGTCACTTTATCAGAAACACCTACCTTGTGCGTCCACTCACTGGCCACTTTATTAGAAACACTTGCTTTGTGTTTCCACGCACTGGATACTTTGTTAGAAACACACTTTCTGCTTCCATCACTGGCCACTTTATCAGAAACATCTACCCTGTGCTTCAACTCACTGGCCACTTTATTAGAAACACTTGCTTTGTGTTTCCACGCACTGGATACTTTGTTAGAAACACACTTTCTGCTTCCATCACTGGCCACTTTATCAGAAACACCTACCCTGTGCTTCAACTCACTGGCCACTTTATTGGAAATGCCTACCTTGTGCGTCCACTCACTGGCCACATTATTAGAAACGTCTGCTGTGTGTTTCCGTGCACTGGCCACTTTATTAGAAACGCCTACCTTTTGCTATCACACACTGGCCACTTTCTTAGAAACACAATCAGTTGTCAGGAACTAGAGGAAGGCAGACACCAACCATGCCCTTACAGATGAGCTGCAAGTGTTTCTGATAAAGTGGCCGGTCCATGCAAATATCTAACTTCTCCCCCCTCGTGTGTGTCCAGGGAGATTCCGGGGGTCCGCTGGTGTGTCAGATGCAGAGTGGCACCTGGGTTCAGGCTGGCATCGTGAGCTTTGGTTTTGGATGCGCTCAGCCCAACCAGCCGGGAGTCTACGCCAGGGTGTCGGCCTTCTCCAGCTTCATCCAGGCCAACATAAAGGGACTGCGACTGTACAGCGGAGCCGGCCAGAACCGGGCCAGCTGGGTCATAATGCTGACCAGGACTATTGTCGTGCTGGCGACGGTCCAGCTGCTGAGATAAACTCACCTTAATGCCACAGGAAGGACAAATGAATGAAGCTCAAGGCAGGAAGATTTACAGAGGTAATGCAAACTGTGATTACTGTTCGAGCCTCGATCGGCCAACGGCTAGTCCTCATCACTCCCTGACCCAAATTTGTTCAGTGCGTACAGCAGATTTTTTTATATATATAATTTGCACAAACAAAGTCTTTTTGGCTTCATATCAATGAAATTTTTTTTTTTTTTTTTTTTTTGAAGTGGGATCATGTATTTATTAATGAAATCAGCTCCCTTTTATCTCTTCACATTTTATAATCATTTGTTGTAAATAAAGAATCTTGTTAAATGAAACCCCAGGCTCAATAAATTATGGGTGGATACGACAAACACATAGCAACCACCTAGCAACACTGTAGGGATAGATCAACTCCTCTCCTTCCTGGCCTAACATAGTAACTACCTTGCAACACTGAATTAACCACCATAGTAACCACCTAGTATATCATGGCAACCACTTGGGATATCCTAGGAACTAAAAAAAAAAAATTAAAAAAGCAACCACAGGGAATACCGTAGCAATTTGCTTGGAACACTGTGGCAACCACCTAGCAACAGAAACACCATATGGGATAACATGGTAACCACCTAGGACATCATGGCAACCACTTGGGATATCCTAGGAACAATAACAAAAAAAAAAAAAGCATAGCAATCACATGGAATCCTATAGCAACTAGCTTGCAACACTATAGCAACCACCTAGCAACAGAAACACCATATGGGATAACAGTTACTGCTTAGCAGCAACATAATAACCACCTAGGATATCATGGCAACCCCTTGGGATATCCTAGCAACAAAAACACAATAGCAACCACATGGAATACCCTAGCAACTAGCTAGCAACACTATAGCAACCACTTAGCAACACTGACATAACCACTTGGGATACCATACCAACTACTACTTCACATATCCTGGCAACTACCTAGCAACAGGATCACCACTGCAACCACATGGGATACCATAGTAACCTCTTTAATGGAAACATGGGTTTACGCTAGCCTTGTATTTTCTTCTAGGCCGTGGCTACACTAACTCAGCTTCACAGAGGAAGAGCATCACAGAACATCACAGACGCCGATTTTCTCCTTTTAGCTCCTTTATTTTAATCAGGGTTTTGTGACGCTGGTGCAGAATCGGTTACCCAAGTGTACGTTTCTACAAGGCATTCATGAAGCGTCGCCTGAAGCTCCTCTCTGACGTTTCACCGGTCTGCACCAAATACTGCACTCAGGCGTCAGCAGCCAGACGGGTGGGTGCAGGGCGACTGCGGCTGCTTTCACAGTGGGCGTAGGGCCCAGGCAGGTCTTGTGCACTTTTCCCTTCAGCTTTTCTCTGTCAGGCTTTCAAAAAAGCTGATCGGTCACCTCTGCTCTGAAGATCTGGATGTTGCTTCCACAACTTTTCCTTTTTTTTTTTTGGCTTTTCATTCCTGGGATTCGAACTCACAACCTCCTGAAAACAGAACACAGGCCTCTCGCACACATTCTACGCAGCCAATGGCAGTCCGGCAAATCTAGGCTAGCAATAAAATAAAAAAAAGTAGTGGCTGAAAACGCGGCTTATTATTTAACATTTGCATCGGTCCCATCATCAGGTTGGAAGGTTGTGGGTTCAATCCTTGGTGAAGCCATAGCCATCTGTGGCCAGAAGCCTAACAGAGCTGTGAGCTGACCTAGCTTGCTTAGAATTAGCGGTCGGTGTCCTCCACTGAGCACGTTGAGCTCCAGTGGTGTGTGGTGGGCGTTCCGGGGAAGAACAAGCTAATACGTTAGCTGCAATGACTGTAGAAAGCATAGACAGTGCGACGTCTCAGCCACAGGTCTAGTGCCTCTGCTGGCTGGTTGCGGTATGGCGTGTAGCAGATTTGGCAACAGGGTGGCGTCCATGTTTTCTACAGTTGTTGCTTCGAGCAGCACAACGCTAGTCTCGCTAGTCACAACAGTGCTACAAAGCCAAATGTCCCGTCTCATCTCTTCAGAATTCGGTCAGTATTATCAGCAGGCCGGACCCTGACTTTTAAAAACATCCGAAGTTTTGGCACATTCAAAACGTGAGGTCTGAAACTGCCCCAGTTTTCAACCTACAGGCTTTCGTGTCCGTACCCGGGGTAGACGGCTGTTTACCGAATTAGCACCAAAATGCAGGCCCAAGCCTTTATGGGGTCCGAAGCTGATTTTCATGTGGGGGACCCCCCCATCCCCATCCCCATCCCCATCCCCATCCCAGCACATATAAACAACGCTTTAACCTGTCTTGATGCTCTTGGGGGTTCCCCCCTGGTGCCTAACGCATGAGGACAGCATGCCCCAGACAGGAGAGATGCTTGGTCGACCCTTCAGCATGACGTGACGCTGCAGCTGCGTTCCAAAGCCGAGGTGGAGCGGGTCCTCGGTGGGACAGTCCTGTGAAGACTTCTCCATAGGAGCCTGTTGGTCATACAGATGGAACAGTCTGAAGAGGCAGAGTGGTGATGTCATCAGAAAGGTCCCGTCCAGGGTTGGCTGGTGTAACGGTGATTTAAAAAGAATTTTTGGCAGTCTATCAAAACTACTAGTTAATCTAGTTGGCGGACATATTTGTGCTCATTCCCCTATGTGCATTTAAGGGTGGTGGTGTGGTGGGAGCTCTGAAAACAGGTGGGGAAATAAACAAGCCCACCGTAGCTGCGAGTTTAGCGACGCAGAGTTCGACTGAAAGCTCGACAGAGCGAGCGAACCTGGAGGAGCCAGTCTACAGTCCAAGACCGTTCCCTCGACTCTGTGCTCTCCGATATGAGGCTTCATCTTCTAAACAGGTGTGATTTGAGCCCCAGTAAGCTGCCAGCTAACTCATCTAAGCCTAGCGAGCCGGCTACGAGTCCAAACCCAGCACCAGTCGCTCGACTTCGCTCTCGGACACAAGTTCTTATGGTCAGCACTCGTGTCGGGGTCAGCAGTTAGTCAGTTCTGGGCTGTCTGATACTCGGTGGAGCTGTAGCCGAGCTAGCTAAGCAGAGGCTAGCTTAGCAAGTGGCTACAGACCCAAAACCATGAGGACAAGCTTTAAATTCAGCTTCTGTCCTTCAGACAGCAGCAGCCGCTCGTAATCAGTAATCACCAGACGCTCGAGTCCAGTTGGCACTTAATGAGCATGTACGGCCCACGAGCTCGAGTGGAACCCCTCCACACATCTACAGAACCTGGTGGGTCACGGATGTTCTAACGCTCTGCTAGAGATGCCGCTATACTAGTTCGGTTCAGGAGACCCCCTGATGGAGAGGTGGAAGAAGGCGAAGGAGAAGAAGGTGGTGGTGGTGGTGGAGCGGGAGGGGTTAGTGCAGTGATCAGGTCTCGGGGAGTGTGGAGTTATCAGAAAGAATCATGGGAGATCCAAGCTGGAGCTCCTGCTGAAGCGATTCCAGGTCAGCCGGAGTCATGCGGTGGACCTCCAGCCAATCCGAGAGCAAGGATGCGGAGAGGGGGGCGGAGTCGTTGTGACTGACAGGTAAAAGAGAGATGTTCGTTATAAACACTGGCACATTCAGTCAAGTACAGTAGATATGTAAATTGAGCATACACCAATCAGCCATAACATTAAAACCACCCATTTCTACACTGTCCATTGTAGCAGCTCCACTGATCATATAGGAGCACTGTGTAGCTCCATACCTCCAGACTGTGTCCACCTGTTCTTCTGCAGACTTCGTTAGCCTCCTGTTCCTCAATTATCAGGACCCAACAAGACTGACCACCACAGAGCAGGGAGTATTTGGGTGGTCCAGAAATATCCAGCCAACAGCGTCCTGTGAGCACTGATGAAGAACTAGAGGATGACCAACGCAAGCTGAGCACCAACAGATCAGAGCTTCTGTCTCTGACTTCACCTTTATCTACGAGGTGGATCAGCCAGGTGGGCAGTGAGTGGACAGAGTGGACAGCACTGCCGTGTCTGATCCACTCATACCACCAGTCTGTCCCTGCAGTGCTGAGAATGACCCACCACCCAAATACCACCTTCCTGCTCTGTGGTGGTCAGTCCAGTGGGGTCCTGGCCACTGAAGAACAGCCAGGGTGAAAGGTGGCTAAGAAAATATGCAGACGAATATGCAGATTACCTAGACCTACACAGTGCTTCTATGTGGTCAGCGGAGATGGACAGTGAGTGTAGGAATCAGGAGGTGGTTGTCATGTTATGGCCGCCAACGTTATGACCAACCTTTCCCTGAGGTCCGAGTGCTGGAGGTCAGTGAGAGACTGTGTGAGAAGGTCATCGAGGTCGAAGCCGACCCCATAACCTGCCCCGCTGCCTTTTGGGGTCATTGAGAAAACCGGGGGAAGGATATCCTCAACCTGGCAGAGAGAGGAACGAACACACACACACACACACACACAATTATATATGGTCAGGTTAGCAGATTTTCTGGCTATCCCGGACACCCAGACTGTTTACATAACAACAAACCTGTGACTTGGACAGCTGTAGTGTGACTGTATGGATGTCCGGCACCCTGCTGGTCCCTGGAGGCCCCGAGTCGGAGAGACCCAGGCAAGGTTGGGCTGATGTTCCAGGCAACCCGTGCGAAGGCACCTGGGAGTTGGCACCGTTCTGCTGCTCGGCCAGGACAGAACAGAGCTTGTCCAGAGATGGAGGAGCACCCACCACCTCCTGGTTTGGGAGGGACGTGCTGGTGTCCTGAAGGCCGACTCCTGCCGCCAACCCGTTGGGAGTTAGGGATGATGGAGGCTTGGCGATGAAGGTGTCCGACGGGAGCAGCTTGATGGGAGGCGTCTGGGTGTGGGTTTGTTGGGGGTGCTGTAGAGGTTGGGTTTGAGGGAAGTTCAGCAGCGGAGACGATGGCTGGACCTGCTGGACCTGCTGGACCTGCGGCTGCTGGTGCGGAGACGTCCCTACGGAGGCCTGAGCTCCTGCCCAGCTCTCCATGGCTGCGAATACCGTCCCACCCCCGAGGAACGGATTCGGAGCTTGGGGTTGGGGTTTTAATAAGTTGCTTTTGGCAAAGGTACACGGAGCTGCCACCACACCGATTGTCCCTCCTCCGACTATGTTCAAAGCCCCGCCTCCATCAACCACACCGACGCCTCCACCTCCACCACCAACGGCCACCATTCCGATGTCCCCGTTTTGAGTCGAGCCCAGGGAGATTGGCAGGGAACTGAACGGAGTAGGCGGATGAAACATCCCAGGTGCCACGCACTGTCCCATCTGAGGCACTATCTGCTGGGGCGGCTTGAAGGCCGGCAACTCGTTCGGTTGTTTGGCAGGCGGCGATTCTCCAGTGTCCGAGGACACCTGCATCAGGCCTTTCCCTGCGCTCGCCTGCATTTGACAGGTCTTTTTGTCGCTCGTCTTGGTAGGGTTGCCATCGGCGGCCTGGGATTTGTCCGCTCTGCGATGGGGGCCGTCCATCATTCGCCCCCATCGCTCCAGCAGCTTCTTGTCGTTGTCGCTCAGCAGGACTCCGCCCAAAGACTCCCCTTGTTTGGCCTCCTTCTTCTCCTTCTCCTTAAGCTTCCTCTTCCGCTCGATCGCCCGCTCTTGCCGCTTCCTTCGCTTCTCCTCCCGCTCCCGTTGCCTCTCTTGCGCGGTAACAGGCCTCCTGTGTTCTGGACCGGAGGAGGAAAGCAAGGAAGACGTAGCTCCAAAGCCTCCACCCAGGTCCACGCCCAGCCCAGCTGCCGAACCCCCGTCTGGAGATCAGAGAGAAGCACAGACCTTTAAGAATGAAATGACTGAAGGTTTTGTTTTCCAGGAACCTCCAGCTTAGTGTCTTGGTGTCTTAGAATTTTATTAGGAGATTAGTTTAATTAATTGTTAAGAAAGTCTGTAATTTGATCATTCATTATTTTGGACATACCAATTTTGGAACTCTGCAAAAATTGACATTGGGTCACATTGAGAAAATTAAGTCCAAATTCTGACAGATTTTGCAAAAAAGCTAAATTGTTGAAAAGTAATTCATTAATTCAAGAATTTTTATATTTTGCCATCAAGATTCAGTTTAGTTTTTCACTGAGGGTTATGAGGAGTTCCATTTCAACTGGGATGTGGGAAATTTCAAATTCCAAGTAGGAATATTCAGCTGGAGCGCCCCCACAAGTCGGATTTCCTACTCGTAAAGCCTCTTTAAATTTTAAAGAGTTTAAAATCCAAGATGGCGGTTTATTAGCACTGCTGTCTCTATCTGTGTCTCATTAAATCAAACAGATCCTCAGTACTGTCCAGCGTCTATCTGTGGACGTGTTTCCATGGTGTTTGGATGTGCAAAATACTGTACAATGCTGGTATCTGGCATCACTAACAATGCTAATCTGGGACATATTTTGGTTAGAATCACCATTAGACTCTAGGAAAGGATGGTCAAACTTGTTGTGGTAAACTCTAAAGTCCTTAGCTGATTGTTTCTATGTTGCGAAATAGTGTCCAATTATCGGAAAGTTTAACAAGAACGGTTTGATGTCATTCCCGGGTCCGACGTCACATTTGAAACATTTGAATGGAGAAAATGAACTCAGAGCTCCACCTACCTCGCGCCTTTTGCCTCAAGGCGGACTTCAGCAAGGCCGCCTTCAGGGCCGCTTTGGTGTCGTCCGAAATTGCTCCTTCCTTCCTGGTGGGCTCCCCAGTCGTCGCTTTCGGGGCTTTCCCGAGCGAGCGCGAAAGCGACTGGGAGAGAGAATGGGCTTGAGACTGAGAGAGGGACAGAGCTGGACCGGTCTGAGGGAGGCTGGAGGGGAGCGACGTGGAGGCCAACTGTGGGAGTGGGTGGACAGTTGGCCTGGGAGGAGCCTGATCTGCTGAAGCAGGCTCCTCCGTCTTTACGCACTCTCTCATTGGCTCGCAGGGGGGCGTGCCTTGGCTGGAGGTGGGAGTGGTGAGGTCTATGGTTTCCGGTTGGCCGTCAGAGTTGGCACTGGGCATGTCCACGTCCTGACAGCTTCCTGTCTGGGTCAAAGGTGGCAGAATATGAGCGAGAGGGACGGAGTTGGTCAGTGTCTGCGTTGGGGCTGCCAAAGGCTGACCCCGTTTCTGCTCTTGCACATGTGTAGTGTTTGGCTGAGTTTGGCTGTGGGACGCTGCTGAATGGGTGTTATTAGCCATGGCACCCCCTGGCGGACCCGAGCTGGCGCTGCTGCTGGGCCTCTGCAGCGGCTTGAACTGGATCTTCTTCCTGTTGCCCTGCTTCTTCTGGTGGAAGTCCTGGATCTCGGCCAGGATGGCTTCTTTGATCTGCTCCCGGCCCATGGGCTGCCTGTCGAATTCGAAGTCGAAGGCAGGAACGCACACAGGCTCGTCATCCGAGTCGTGGTATTTGGCCAGGTAGGGGTGGTCCAGGGCCTGGCACACGCTAATCCTCTCGCGGGGGTCAAACCGCAGCATGGCGGCCAGCAGGTCCAGGGCAGCTGGTTCGGCCTGTGGGTAAAGTCTGGAGAGGGGCACAGGAGCTCTTTGCGGTAAGCTCTGGACAAACGACCGCACCCTCTCGGCCCCGATAGCCCCTACGATGCTCTCGGGCGGCGTGCCCAGAACGGACAGAATCAGCTGCAGCTGATGCACGTAGTGTTTGCCCGGGAAGAGCTGCCTCCTGCCCAGCATCTCGGCGAAGATGCAGCCCACAGACCAGAGGTCGATGGCCAGGCTGTAGTGGTGGAGGGACAGCATGAGCTCGGGGGCACGGTACCAGCGAGTGGCCACATACTCGGTCATGAAGGAGCGCGACTCGTCCGGGTGGGCGGCGCTCAGGCCCCGGGCCATGCCGAAGTCACCAATCTTCAGCTCGCAGTTCTCGTTCACCAGCAGGTTGGATGGCTTGAGGTCGCGGTGGATCACGTTGGCCGAGTGGATGTACTTCAAGCCTCGCAGCAGCTGGTACAGGAAGTAGCGAGTGTGCTCGGGCGTCAGGGCTTGCCTTGAGTGGATGATCTGGTGCAGGTCGCTCTCCATTAGGTCGAGGACTACATAACTAGAGAGAGACAAAAGAAGATGATGTTTGAGAAGATTGAATACAAAGCTGCTCAATGTGTGGAAAAACAATCAGCGGTGGTGAAGAACCTGGTGGTGAAGGACCTATGCTGGCTTCTAGGAGCAATTCTTATCTGGAAGTGAAGCCAGACTGGGATTTCGGCCACTGCTGGTAGACCCGTATGACCGTAAGCTTCCATACACCTGCAGATTCAGCTCCTTCCTACACACTATGGCCCTTCGCCACGCTCAAATACAGTCGCTCCAGCTTTGTGACCCATTTTCCTCAGACATTTACAGCCCCATCATCCTTTTGCAACACTATCTGCAGGAGCCTGAAGTTACAACCACCATAGACAAGCATAATAGGTGCTAATACTTGCGTCTGTGGTGCTTACACACAGACACACACACACACACGTTCATGTTAAACGATTATAAACTATTATATACACACACTACATAATCAGACTGAGGGTCCTTCAGGGTCTTCTCGTTAATGTTCGCGAGTGTGTCCCAAACTCACACGGACTTGAAGGCCGAATGCGGTACAGCGGGCTGAAGAATGTCCTTAATGGCGATGATGTTGTCGTGTTTGAAGTGTTTCAGGATCTTGAGCTCTCGGAGCGTCCGCTTGGCGTTCGTCACCACCTCAAAGGCGTTGGGGATCTTCTTTATCGCCACCTGCTGGCCTGGGAACAAATATACACATGAAATAAATATTGGAGATCATTAAAAACACCAGAGACAAGACCTCACTCAAAAGGTTCCTACCGTTGTCCCGCCTCCTGGCCGAAGAAACCACGCCGTACGCGCCGGTGCCGATGGTTTCAATGATGACGTACTCCTCGCCAACTTCGAACTTCACGTCTAGAGAGTGGGCCTTGAGCAAGGCCAGGTTCTTCGCCGCCACCGTGTTCGCATCCGAGCCGCCCGGCGCATCACTGGCCGGCTCTCCCGCAGGAACCTGGCGGCTCTTGGCGCCTTCGCCCTCGCACCCGGCCTTGCCGCCGGCGCCCACGGAGTCGCACACTGACCCCCGGTTCCCATCTTCTCTTTTTTCCACCTCGCTGGACGACATCCTGAACTGTGGCTTGCGAAGAAGGACAGGGGGAGAGAGAGAGAGAGACAGAGGAGGTAAGGTTGACCGACCACGCTGACCTTTGGCCCCGTCTCCACTTTGATGCCAGGCTTCTGTTATACAGTAACCACCTTATTGCTCTTGTAGGCGTTGAGCAGTCGGCAATGACTAACCAGCTTAAGCACTAAAACCTCATTGAAAGTAAGACCACGTTTAATTAAGTCTGCTTAGCTGGGAACGTTATTTTTTGTTTTTCGTTTATTAAATTAATATTCATGTATTTTTTATTAATTAATTTTTGAAAAATGTAAATGACCTTAATTAGTTTTGGTGAATCCAGTGTTTTGGCACAGCCAGCTCACTCACACTGCTTTAGCTTTGAGTGCACACCCAATACAGGGCAGCCAATGAGAACAGAGCTCATTTACATATTCTAATCTTCAAAAGAACGACCTATTAAATTCGAAGAAATTTAAATATGTAGAAATAAGAGGTTTTGGGGGGCATAACAGGCTGGACATGGACTCAAATAATGAGACAGGCTAAGGTACCAGTACGCTAGCGCCACTAGCTCCCGTCTGCTCGCCTTCCTCCAGCACTAAAACAGCCACATTCACGAGCTCTTATTATTTAATAAACCCCACTGTGTTTACCTGGACAAACTACCGGGATCACGGTAATCCTGGGCGCTTGTCTCCAGCCATGTCTGTGGTGTGTCTCTCTCTCTCTGTGTGCTATGTGTTGTACAGTCAGCGGTAAACCTCCTCCACTTCCTCGTATTCTTTCATGTCGTCTTTGAGTGGCAGCGCGCACGGCCAATCAGCTGCGGCGTTGTGCCGCCGTTAGCCAATTGCGTCCACCGCCCGGCTGTGGGGCGGGATCTTTTGGGGAGAGCAGGGCCATTCTTTGGGCGGTGTCGAGAGAAATTAGCCTCAGCTAACGTCCCCAGAACCGGACCCTCAGTCTGACCGCGGGACTAAGAGGAGGTCAGTCGGGTCTCGAACCGAACCGAAGCTGTGAGGATTTAACCGGGCTCTGCAGAAAAGGTAAAGCTGGACTGTTTACATGTGGAGAGGGGCTCCTCCCCCCCCAGCCTGCTGTGGAGTCTGTAGCTACCTATAGTCTGTACACACACACACACACACACACACACACACACACACACACACACACACACACACGTGAAACATGTTGGTAGTGGTGGATATTGTCTGAAGTGCCGCAAATGTTGAATAAAAAATATTTTACAAATATTAAATATCATTACATTTTGTATTATTAATTATTAATTCAATTAATGTAAATAATTATTAATTAATCCTCAAATCTATTTTCCCCTATTTATTTTTACAGAATTAACTGTAAATACATATATAAAGAGAATAGATAAATCATCTGTAGATAGATAAATAGATATAGATAAATTCATAAGTAAATGTTGGAATATGGTCATGTAAAAAAAAATATACTTTATATAATATAATAATAATAAAAATAATATAATAAATACATTTTTGGCACTTCTGCTTACATAATAAATAAATAAATAAACATAATTTATATAATAATAATAATAATAATAATTCATCAATAAATACACACCCACTTAAATAAACATACTGTATACATAATAATAATAATAATTCATCAATAAATACACACCCACTTACACACGTTGAATAAAAAAATAAATAAACATACTGTATACATAATAATAATAATAATTAATCAATAAACACACCCACTTAAATAAATAAACATACTGTATACATAATAATAATAATAATAATAATTAATCAATAAACACACCCACTTAAATAAATAAACATACTGTATACATAATAATAATAATAATTAATCAATAAACACACCCACTTAAATAAATAAACATACTGTATACATAATAATAATAATAATAATAATTAATCAATAAACACACCCACTTAAATAAATAAACATACTGTATACATAATAATAATAATAATAATTAATCAATAAACACACCCACTTAAATAAATAAACATACTGTATACATAATAATAATAATAATAATAATAATTAATCAATAAACACACCCACTTAAATAAATAAACATACTGTATACATAATAATAATAATAATAATTAATCAATAAACACACCCACTTAAATAAAATAAACATACTGTATACATAATAATAATAATAATTCATCAATAAATACACACCCACTTACACACGTTGAATAATAAAAAATAAATTAACATACTGTATACATAATAATAATAATAATAATAATAATAAATAACACATCCACTTACACACGTTTAATAATAAATTCATAAATAGATGTTGGAAAATGGTCATGTAAAAAACACAAACATCGTGTGTGTGTGTGTGTGTGTGTGTGTGTGTGTGTGTGTTTATTTAGCTGTGTTTATTAACTGTGCCGCTCTGCCCTCATCTGTCCAATCAGCGTGAGGCAGAGGTCTGGTCCAATCACAGCGCTCCTCTGCGCTCCTCCGCGCTACACAGGGTCTCATTCACCTCCGCTGAGCTGCGCAGCAGACACGGCCCGGGCTGAGCGGACTCTCCACCGTCCAGGAGTTATTAAAAACCTTATTAAAAAGCTTATTAAAAAGCTTCACTTCCGTTTATAGAGCCGCTATGCCAGCGAGCAGAGCTCCTGCTGGAGTGCCAGGATGGGAGAGGTCTGTCCGGGTCCTGCTCTGCGCTCTGGGGCTCCTGCTCTCGGTTTACGCGCTCCACGTCGAGCTGTCCCGGGAGCACGACCCCAAATACAGAGCCATGTGTGACCTGGCGGAGTCGGTGAGCTGCTCAAAGGTCTTCACCTCCAGGTAAACCGGGGGGTTTTCCAGGGGTTAGGGTTAGATCTGCTCTGCTGTCTGGAGCTCTGAGCTGAGGGAGGCTGAAGGAGTCACAACAGCCAGAAACCCAATAACTGGGTGCCACGTGTGACTGTGAGGGACAGTGAGGGACTGTGAGGGACTGTCCTCACTGACCTGCTGGACTTTGCAGAAAAGATTGCAGGGTGGATTCAGGGTTGTCTGGGCCAAGGGGACATTTTGAGAAACTTTGGCTTTGGCTGATGTTTACTAGTGCAGTCCTACTAATGGCAAGTTTGCCCCCATTTAAGGGGGGCCGAATTAAAGGGCCCATATCCCACATTTCACTGTAAGGTCCCCTTATAGTGTTTATGTGGGTGGATGTGCCAAAATCATCTATTGACAAGATCTTACAAGTAATCAGGACTGTGCCTTTAACACTGCGATATGCAAATTGCTTCTGTTCTGATTGGCCGCCCTGTTTCTCATTCAAAAAGCTGCCTGGGTTGAAACTCCCATACCTTTTTAGTGTAAATTGGGGGTGGGGGGGGGGTAATCTACTACAGGTGTGAAAATGTAGCTGCTTTGTTTTTTTAATGGCTTTAGTGGTTCAACCAATCACAAACAATCAATTAATCAATTAATCAATTGGCTGCTTTTTAAGCTTGGGTTCTGTAGATGTGCTATAGTATATAGTCTAGTAAAATCCTACAAATGATTGGTTTAGCAGCTTAAGGAAATCCCAGGTGGTTGCCAGGGTGTATCTAGGTGGTTGCTATGGGGTTGCTAAGCACTTGCAGTGGCATCCCACGTGGTTCCCATGTAGGTAGGCGGTTTCTGAGCTGTTTTAAGGGGTTGCTATGCTGTTGCTAAGCAGTTGCTATGGTGTGCCAGTGTTCATGATCTTCTCTGCCGCTCTCAATAAGTAACACCGTAGGTCGGGTACGACCCTCAGTTCACCGCGGTTTGACGCGACTGTGTGCCTCTTGCGCTCAGGTGGGGACGTGGATTCGGACTCGTCCAGTTTGTCACTGGCAAGGACAGCGCCCTTAACCAACCCAACAGTCTGCTGGGCATCGTTTTCTACAGCCTGCAGCTCGGCCTGGGTGAGTGTTCATAATTCCCTAGTTAGGTCTCGTCCAATCACACGCTGGCTAGCATGGTTTAACTCCGAGACCCGTAAAGAAGCTCCACCACATCTTTTTTTATAACCGATGCTTACGCAGCACCACTCGAGCGCTAACTGCTAATCCTGTTCTGAGAAATTGGGAATCGCAACCTCCAACGCTTAGACAGTCGCTCCACTCGGGAGCCCAGACTAGCATGTTCTGATGTTTCTGAGGAGAGCAGATATACGATATAAGATGATGTACGTTTGTCTCTCTGCAGGTCAGATGGTGTCCGGGTCAGCAGCTCACGTGCTGGTGTTGACCTCCTGGGTGTCAGTAGCCGGCTCCATATACCTGGCCTCCATTTTGGCCTTCGTTCTGGGTGACTTCTGCGTGGTCTGCGTCTCCACGTACATCATCAACATCGCTCTCCTCTACACCAACCTGAAGAGGCGGATGGCGCTCAGGAGCAAACTGCAGAAAAACAAAACTGGCTGAGGAGTGTGAAGTGTGTGTGAGTGAGTGAGTGAGAGAGAGAGAGAGAGAGAGAGAGAGAGCGAGCGAGCGAGCGAGCACCTCTCTTTAAGGGCCAATATTATAGTAAATTGAGGCGCTGTCCCAAAGACCCTTCTATTGGTAGGCAACTATTTTTATATACTGTTTAGTGTACCAGTGTGTGATTTGGGACACAGCCTGAATTTATGAAGCTAGCAAAACTAGTGTGTTTACATGTATACCTCCCTATTCAGCCTACAGCAGCTTAGCCTCGCTCGCTCAACTTTTTAGTGGGAAGTGCTGTCAAGGATGAAGATGAGAGGCTATGGATCGGAGTCTTTAATGGGTATGAGTGGCATTAGTGTAGCTGTCCCTCGCAGTCCCTCGCTGTCCCTTGCTGTCCCTCGTAGTCCCTCGCCTTCATACCAGACTGTTACACAGAGGCGCAAATGATGTGATATACTTCTTAATTTAGACTGTTTTTAATATTTCAATAAAGACCAATTACACCAGTCAAGCATTTGTGTGTTATATGCAGAGTATATATATATATATAGTCCTCCCAATACACTAGAAACAGTAGGGGGCGCCCATGAGCAAGGCCCTGATGGCCGAGCTAAATATGTTCACTGCATTGCTTTTAATGTTGCGTTTCTCTCCAGCGATCAGGCTTTGGCCAATGACATGTTAGCATTATCGCTACGGCTGATTGATTGGTCAGTTGGTTGGTCGGTTGGCTGATCAGCTCGTTGGCTGAGCCATGGGGGCGGATTACCACCGTTTGCTTCAGGCTGAGGCACTTTCTCCCTTACCTACGGTCAGTAGCAAACATGGAGAGCGTCATTCTCTCTGTGCTGACCAATCAGACCTGAGGTAAGGCCAGCAGTGAGAGCTGTAGTGGTGGAGGGGTCAGCGATCAGTCCTCTAAGGTTGATTCTTCATTGACCGTTTCTGAGATTAGCTTGTTGCTAGCAGCCTTGGGTTCGCTGATTAGCTTAGAGCGATAGCTTGCTAGCGGAGCTGATTACGTTAATACAGGATCAGCAGTCTGGCAGCAGTTCTGAAATAGCATATGGGGTCAGACGTGTCTGTATTACAGCGATCAGCCGTTTTCAAGCTGGGGGTTTTGCACAAACGCTAGGCCCTGAGTCACTGTGGCCTCTGTTAGGAGCGCCACCTAGTGCTGGCACAAAAATAAAGAAAAATAACGTGTGAAAGATTAGAACATGTTTTTATTAATATGTCAACTAGTCGTTAAACCCTGTTCAGACTCCCGGCAGTGGTTTTTAAGTCCTAATACAATGACAGGCTGTAAAAAACTGCAGTTCACACATCAAGCCAGCAGAGGGAGCAGTGAGCTATACTATAGTGCAGCTCTCAGTGGGAGTAGGATTTTTTTGCAGTGGGGTCAGTGGGGGTCAGCCTTCAGTGGGGCTGGTTGTCAGGTCTTTTTTTAGACAAAGCAAGTACAAATAATATATATACATAAATAAATATAAATAATAATAAAAATGGTTGGTATGATCACCATATTTATTTAATTATTTTATTTTTTAAAAATATTTGAAATTTTTCTCTGCATATTTCTATATAACTATAGCTATTTGATTTACTATCCGAACCTCTCCAGTGAGGTTACACGTGTCTACGCGAGTTTCATATGGAATGATGACGATGGTAAGATCATCAGATTGGTGGCAAATCGGACCCCAGTCCTCTCTTTTATGGCCACGTCCATCACAGGTATGCAGAGACGCTCTACAGGCCGAACACCGGCCTCTATAATCTAACCAGGAAGCTTCGGTTGTCACTGGTTGGTTCACAGTTACACAATAAGGTGTTTGGGAACTTCATCGCTCTCCCGCTGTGGCAGCGGTCAGTTATTGACAAAGGGAAAGTGAGGAGAATTTCTCCTTCTCGGAAGAAGAAGGAATTTGCTCTCTCTCTCAAATATGAACTTTGCCCAGTTCGCTCACCCCCCAACCCCCGACAAACTGACCCAGCTGTACCAGACTTTTGGGCAGGGAGGAGCTTTAGCGGTCACTAAACAGTCTGGTAAATCTATATAAACACCAGTACCCCAGCCAGCATGGCCATGTGGGGCTCATAGGGGTGGAACGTGGGCTAGATGGGTTTGTACATATGTTGATGAAACTACCTCCACCATGTTTGGAGGCTGTACTTTAGCCTGGCTAGCTCTCACTGTGAGATGTTGATGAAACTACCTCCACCATGTTTGGAAGCTGTACTTTAGCCTGGCTAGCTCTCACTGTGAGATGTTGATGAAACTACCTCCACCATGTTTGGAGGCTGTACTTTAGCCTGGCTAGCTCTCACTGTGAGATGTTGATGAAACTACCTCCACCATGTTTGGAGGCTGTACTTTAGCCTGGCTAGCTCTCACTGTGAGATGTTGATGAAACTACCTCCACCATGTTTGGAGGCTGTACTTTAGCCTGGCTAGCTCTCACTGTGAGATGTTGATGAAACTACCTCCACCATGTTTGGAGGCTGTATTTTAGCCTGGCTAGCTCTCACTGTGAGATGTTGATGAAAGCCATGAGGTATGTTAGCACATGCATCATTTGGAGTGCGCCACCTGTTTACACAATCTTTAGATCTGGAAAAGGCCTTTGTGTCCTGACCTGTGTGACGAAGGGCTGCAGGTGTTCTACAGGTTATTTAAAGTCCAGTGCGTTTGAGGCTGGGCCTGTTTAAGTGTTTACCGTCGCTGAATTCTGAAAGTCAACAGTCCTTCTATAATGTCACTCTTTTCCAGAGTCACCAGCAGCAGGGCGGTTGGTTCACAGAGACGTATCGCTAACGCTGGAGGAATCCGGCTTAAAGGAGCAGTTCCGCAAAAATCACAGGACCATGATTGATCGCTGATCCCAGGTGCAGTCAGCCAGTCAGAACGGGTTTGTTATCTGACATGCGATTCTATAGTTTGCAGCAGGAGATGCTAGGCTAACATTGCTAACACTTGCAGTATTAAGACTGTCACCAATCTTATCTCGGTGAACACACACACACACACACACAATTTTGTTTATTTGCTTTAGAAATCTACATATGAAATTTAAAAAGTCTGTTTAGCAACTTCATCAATGTTAGCCTAGCATCTCTAGAGTCTTCAGTGTTACCTATAAACATTTAATTATTATTTTTTTTAAATATGAATGCTACTAAATAAAATAAATTGATCAATTAAAAACAAACCAAACAAAAAATGACAAAATATTATGTATAAATAAAACCAAAAATAAATAAACAAAAAATAAACTACATTATAAAAATAAGAAAAAGAATACAAACAGTAGGCATATGGTTAAATTATAAAATTAAAATAATATAAATAAAATTCTATAATGAAACAACATAAAAAAAATAAACAAAATAAATAAATAAATAAATAAATAAATTATAATTATTTTAAATATATAAAAATAAAATAAACAATTACATAAAACAAGGATAAATAAAACATTAAAAAGCAAATAATTAAATAAACAAACAATTAAAAATAATGTAATTATTTTACTGATATTTTATATATAAAAGCACCTTCTTTTCTAATTCACTAGAAAATAAAAAAAAAAGTGATAAATGATATTTAATGCATTTTGAAACCGAACCTTCGAATAAGCAGGTTTATAAAGTGTTTATTACAAACCCAATGCATAAATAATGATGATTTGTTTATTAGAATATGGATAAATTGAAGAATGGAAGTGATCAAAACAAGATTAATCCCCCCGACCGGCCAGCCGAGCTGACTCACTGAAAAGAGCCACATGTCTGTTCAGTGAGGTCAAAGGTCGAATGCCTGTTTTGTCCGAGCAGTGAAATAGAACACTAGATAACAGAACCTTTAATTATCTCTCTATATTTTAGAGCACTGTGGTATAAATCACAACCCCCCCCCCCCCCCCCAAAAAAAAACGACTGCAGTCGTCTGAGCCTCTAAAAGCTCCCTAACAGAAATGTTTCCAACTGATGGTGGTGAAGACACTGTCTGATGCCTGAGACACTGCTCTGCCAGAGTTCTGGGAAGAGTTTGGGCCTTCAAATCCTTTTCTGGTGGAGGGATACATCACAACTACAGCAAAAATAGTCCCTTTTTTCAGATTTGCCTGTATTTTACCCTCGTCACCATTCCATATGAAACTCAGGGGTTATTAACTAGGTTATTTGTGTTGTGCACATCACGACCAGACGCGTGGTTCCATCCAACATCACTGTGAACAGTTCTGACTGGGTACGTTTCTCTATAATGTAGCATTTCACACCAATCTACAACCCACCAAACCCATTCTGTTTAAGTTCTGAAAGACTTCTGCATGGAGGAGTGGGAAAACCTTTCTCCAAGTTGATGTCAGAGACTGGTAGATCATTCTAGGAACTGTGGTGCTCTATGGGCCATTGATGCCAAAGGGGAACGACGACCTTCGCCGAGTGCTACAGACTAATTGACGACCCACTGTGGAGCAGCTAGTCCCTCCACCTTCCAGCGCCTAATACAGTCAGTCCATGCCACAGCGTCCCGCTAGCGTCACCCGAGCCAAGGGCTGTTATTCCCACCATAATGTTCTGACATGACATTTACATAAACAACCAGAAAAGTGTTTGTGGTGGTTGCTATGCTGCCGCTTGTTGGTTGCTAGGCAGTTGCTATGGTAATGTCTCATATCCATCGTGAGTCATATCCAATGCCGCAATGTATCAGACAAAACCAACAAAAGCCCAGGTTTTGGGGTTGAGTGTGTTGAGTGTGTCAGTGTACAGTTATGAGCACCACCCTTGGTTGTTTATATAGGTGCCGTGTGGCTTTCATGGGCTCAGGTCTGCGTTGTTAAGCTATAAGCTATGGACTGTAGTTAACTACATGCACCTGAGCTTACTCATGGACCCTGCCACCTGAATGGACAAGGAAGTAAAAGAGTGAGAAAAGAGGAGTGAGAGGGCAGTGTCCACTGGGCAGCTTCTTATAAAGTCTTACCGTGGACGGGCTGGTCATTTACGAAGCGCTGCGTTCCTCAGCCTGATTGTTTCGCTGGAACAAAATGGACTGGGTTTATTTGCTGATTCTGGCTAGTCTTCTGCCCCAGGGTAAGTTTCTTATATATAACAGTTATAGAACATCTTAGTAATTATATAGTCATTTAAAAAAAAAAAAAAAAATATATATATATATATATATATATATATAGAAAATCTACTTGATTGATAAAGTAAAAGAGCTCTCTGAGGCCTTCAGAAAGAAGGTTGTAGACGCAGAGGAGTCCGGGACAGGGGTTTAAAAAGATCTCAGAGCAGTCAGAAACCAGCCGTTCAATCATTTACCCGTGGAACCGCTGACCAGCACGGCCAGGCCAGGGTGTCCTAGCAAGTTCAGCCCAAGAGCAGAGACCACAAGATGAGTAAAGGCGTCATGGTAGCAGTTCGCTCTTACACAGCTGAAAGAGAGACCACACACTTTCGATCTTCTTGGGAGGTCAACAAGGAGGATACCCCCTACATCTAGAACAATGTGCTTTGGACAAATGGATCCACAGTTAAGTTATTTGGACACAGTAACAGTGGACATGTTACAGCCCGTATCAGCAGTGAAGCATGGAGGTGGATCGGTCATGGTTTGGGGCTGCTTTGCTGCAGTAGGGCCTGGAGAGGATGATGTGTGAGCATCTGTCTGAAAGCTAAAGCTGAAAGCAGTCACTCAGCTGAAAGACTTCTGCATGGAGGAGTTGGAAAAACAGACTTTTGCCCAGTTGATGTCGGAGACATTATGGTAGATCTTTATAGGAAATGCCTAGGTATCCTAAACCTAGTGACCAGGTTTACTGAAAACTGAAGAACCCTCAAAGAACATTGCTCTCCTCTCGTTGTTCAAACTATACTATCACTGTAGTGTTGGAGCCAGTGGTGAACTATGACCTTCAGTTCAGGTCACAAATCTCTAAGCCCACTATTTCTAGCTAGCTAAGCTAATCTGTGCTAGCCCTACAATGGGATTCAAGTAGTCTTAGCTAGCGTGAAGCTAACACCCTTGCACTTGAACAAACTGTTTGTCTGTTGTGACTGACGGAACTGAGCCTGCTAGAACCTCCAGGGCGAATTACGTGATCCCACCCACTGGAAATCAGTTGGAGCAAGGGGATCCTGATGTTAGGGTGATACGTCGTTGGGCCCGTCTTACAGTCCTCTTCCAGGTGTTTATTTGTTCTGTTGCCTTGAATCAGACGGTTTGCCAGGTTGACCCTGTTGAGCGCTAGCGCCTTTTCTGACCGCCAGCAGCTCGTTTTGAGTTGTTTAGTTGGTGAGGGAGGCGATAGCCAGGCATAACTAAGCGAGCACACCGGTCAGTTGTAGCAGAGTGCAGAAGCACCGTCACGGGCAAAGGACGTGATATGACTGATGTCCTTCGATGTCCGGGCTGGTAGCATCTCGGAAAGCGCTAACTTCCTGGGGTGTTCTAGAGCTGTCGTAGTGAAGGTGTACTGAGAATGGATTTCTCAGACATGAGAGCGCCTCCCAGTGGCATTCCAGTGGTGCTCCAGGGCCCGTTGATGCCAAAGAGGAACGTCGACTCCATTGAGTGGTACAGAGCGATCGGCGCTCAGTCAAGGGTTGGTATTCCCACGATGATTAGGTATGTGGTTGTGTATAATGTTCTGACACACGTGCAGCGTAGTTCATTATATGGTGTCTAGAGAGGTGGCTAGGTAGGTCTACGGTATCCCAGATGGTTGCTGTGGGGTCGGTAAGTAGTTGCTAGCATGATGTTACTATGTGAGTCACTATGCTGCCATGAAACTGACACTCCTCTTCATTGGTTTGTAGGTTCTTCCGGACAGTTAGACGGTGAGTGGTGGATCTCCACGTTGAACACCATACAGACTGCTGTGTGTTTTCCTAAGCCCTACATCATCATCATCTTCTTCCTCCTCCTCCTCTTTTAGTTTGCGGTACCACTGTCTTCAACAGCAGGATAGTAGGAGGTCACGATGCTACGGCGGGGAGTTGGCCTTGGCAGGCGAGTCTGCATAAGTCTGGAGTGCATTTCTGTGGAGGTTCCCTCATCAATAAAGAATGGGTGTTGTCTGCGGCACACTGCTTCTTCTCGAGGTGGGTTCAGTCGGCAGCCCTTACGACGTTTCTACCGGTCAGAGCTTCAGCTTTGTCACTGCCTCTACTGAAGAACCCTCAAAGAACATTGCTCTCCTCCCGTTGTTCAGCTACTATACTATCACTGTAGCGTTGGAGCCAGTGGTGAAACGTGACCTTCACTTCAGGCCACAAATCTCTAAGCCCACCGGTGCTAGCTAGCTACGCTAATATGTGCTAGCCCTGCTATGGGATTCAAGTAGTCTTAGCTAGCGTGACGCTAACACCCTTGCATTAGAACATGTGAACTGAGCCTGCTAGAACCTCCAGGAGGAACCATGGTGATCTCTAAGTCAGTTCCTGGTTGCAAGGGGGTGGAAAATGTCCGATAAATTTCCAGTAAATTATCGGAACTTTAGGGAATTTTTGGGAATTTACTGGATTAGTGTACCATTTTTTTGTCAACAGCAGACATGAAGGCATGGCTACCTGAGACCCCCACCCAGGTTGGCAGTGGCCGGAGGAAAGAACTGAAGGCCTCTCAGATTAACCAGCAACGTAACCAGGAACTAGGGTTGGAAAATTCCCGGAATTCCGGAAGTTGGGAAATTTACCATGGAAATAAACAGAAATTAACAGGTAATTATGGGAAATAATGGGAATTAACAGGCATAAACTCAGAATATTCAAAGATAAAGGTGAGAAATTTACATATAGTTGGTAAAAAAAGATACAGGGGGTGTGGTCTCAATAGCCCTGCAGTGTGTAATGTGCCATGTGACTGGGATTGAGGAGGAGCTTTGCTCTCATATCTAATTATTTTAGCCAAGATTATGCTTCAGTATATTTTTTGAGACACCATATGCAAGTTTCTCACCTTTAGCTTCGAATAAGTTAATTCCTGTTCATTACCTGTTAATTCCTGAAGATTTCCCAACTTTGAAAATTCCGGGAATTTTTTAACTCTAGTTCCTGGTTATGTTACTGGTTAATCTGAGAGGTTAGGTTATTTCCTCCTGACACTGCCAACCTGGGTGGGGGTCTCTTACAGACCCAGGGGTAATATTAGGGACATTCTTAATTTCCTCGCTCTGATCCCGAAGAACATCTCCCCAGGTTTTTTCTATATTGTTTTATAGAAGCTGTTATGACGTTATGATGGCGTACAGTGTTACGTATCTCTATAGGCCTGCCTAATAAATCCTCTTTTTGTGCCCATGATGGCTCTCCAGTTCCAGTGTATCTGGGCCGGCAGAACCAGGAAGGCGTGAACCCAAACGAGGTTTCTCGAACAGTCTCTGTCATAATCCCGCACCCCGACTACGACTTCACCACGGACAACAACGACATCGCTCTGCTCAAACTGAGCGCTCCAGTCAACTTTACCCGGCACATCAGGCCAGTGTGTCTGGCAGCAGACAACAGTGTTTTTCACCGCGGGACAGAAAGCTGGGTCACTGGGTGGGGGGACGTAGGAGAAGGAGGTGAGATGCTACATATAATTTGCACAATATATTACACACCTCACATAGCAACACCATAGCAACCATCTAGCAATACCATAGCAACCACCAAGCAAATACTTACTGACCCCACAGCAACCATCTGGCATACCATAGCAACAGCCTAGCAACCGCCTAGACAGAAAGCTGGGTCACTGGGTGGGTGGATATAGAAGATGGAGGTGAGATGCTACATATAATTTGCACAATATATTACACACCTCACATAGCAACACCATAGCAACCACATAGAAAGACCATAGCAACTACCTAGCAACTACTTACCAATCCCACAGCAACCATCTGGCATACCATAGCAACTGCCTAGCAACCACCTAGACAAAAAGCTGGATCACTGGGTGGGGGGACGTAGAAGATGGAAGTGAGATGCTACATATAATTCATACAATATATTACACACCTCACATAGCAACACAATAGAAACCATCTAGCAATATCATAGCAACCACCTAGCAAATACTTACCGACCCCACAGCAACCATCTGGCATACCATAGCAAATGCATAGCAACCGCCTAGACAGAAAGCTGGGACACTGGGTGGGGGGATGTAGAAGATGGAGGTGAAATGCTACATATAATTTGCACAATGTATTACGCACCTCACATAGCAACGCCATAGCAACCACATAGCAAGACCATAGCAACTACCTAGCAACTACTTACCAATCCCACAGCAACCATCTGGCATACCATAGCAACTGCCTAGCAACCGCCTAGACAAAAAGCTGGATCACTGGGTGGGGGGACGTAGAAGATGGAAGTGAGATGCTACATATAATTCATACAATATATTACACACCTCACATAGCAACACAATAGAAACCATCTAGCAATATCATAGCAACCACCTAGCAACTACTTACCAACCCCACAGCAACCATCTGGCATACCATAGCAACTGCATAGCAACCGCCTAGACAGAAAGCTGGGACACTGGGTGGGGGGATGTAGAAGATGGAGGTGAAATGCTACATATAATTTGCACAATGTATTACGCACCTCACATAGCAACACCATAGCAACCACATAGCAAGACCATAGCAACTACCTAGCAACTACTTACCAATCCCACAGCAACCATCTGGCATACCATAGCAACTGCCTAGCAACCGCCTAGACAAAAAGCTGGATCACTGGGTGGGGGGACGTAGAAGATGGAAGTGAGATGCTACATATAATTCATACAATATATTACACACCTCACATAGCAACACAATAGAAACCATCTAGCAATATCATAGCAACCACCTAGCAACTGCTTACCAACCCCACAGCAACCATCTGGCATACCATAGCAACTGCATAGCAACCGCCTAGACAGAAAGCTGGGACACTGGGTGGGGGGATGTAGAAGATGGAGGTGAGATGCTACATATAATTTGCACAATGTATTACGCACCTCACATAGCAACACCATAGCAACCACATAGCAAGACCATAGCAACTACCTAGCAACTACTTACCAATCCCACAGCAACCATCTGGCATACCATAGCAACTGCCTAGCAACCACCTAGACAAAAAGCTGGATCACTGGGTGGGGGGACGTAGAAGATGGAAGTGAGATGCTACATATAATTCATACAATATATTACACACCTCACATAGCAACACAATAGAAACCATCTAGCAATATCATAGCAACCACCTAGCAACTACTTACCAATCCCACAGCAACCATCTGGCATACCATAGCAACTGCATAGCAACCGCCTAGAGACACCCTAGCAGCCACCAAGCAACATCGCAGCATAGGAGAACCATAGGACAGTGTAGGAGTAAATATTTTATTTCATTTATGTCATTTTGGAGCATTTCTATTGGTCGGTTTCTCACAAAATTCTGATTTAGCATAAAGAGCAGCTCTTGTTTTTAAATCAGGTGAGAAAATGGAGATTATGAGTGATGCATTATGGTTGATATTTTCTGTGGTAGCTACTCATATTTCCAGAAGCACTGAGCTACTCTCCTGTCTCTTCCTCTCAGTGGCTCTTCCGCCGCCTCAGACCCTACAGGAGGTGGAGGTTCCAGTGGTGGGAAACAGACAGTGTAACTGCCTCTACGGCATCGGACAAATCACAGGCGACATGATATGCGCCGGGCTGCTGGAAGGAGGCAAAGACTCGTGTCAGGTAGGAGATCCAGGTCATTCACACCTTTTGTTTCCTGACTGGTATAATGAACAGCAGCTTTACAGGAGAAGTGTCCTTGTGTTTCCAGGGAGACTCCGGAGGTCCGATGGTGAGCAGGCAGGGCTCACTGTGGGTTCAGGCAGGTGTGGTGAGTTTCGGCTCTGGTTGTGCTCAGCCTGAGTTTCCCGGAGTTTACGCCAGAGTGTCCCGCTACCAAACCTGGATCAGCTCTCACATCACCAGCGACCCTCCGGGCTTTGTCCGGTTCCTGTCCAGTGGAGTCGATCCTGACAACTCGTACACCTGTCCTGGTCTGCCGCCACCAGTGACTGACAGGCCGGAAACCTCCATATCGGCTCCAAACCCAGGGAACCTGTCGTCTGCTGGTAAATATGACTGTCTTGTACCAACTAGGGTCAAGGTCAAGTTTTTCAGTATTAAGAGCTCCAAGTTCAGGGCACGTGCTATTAGGGTTAACACGGTAATTTACCACATGCAAGGATCCCGACACTGGAAGGGTGAAGGCCGACACACGCCTCCTCCTTCACCTGCACAGCCAGCCACTGCCTCTTTTTCCGAACAGCCGCTGGAGGAAAGCACTGTGTACCCGGTCCTGATGCATCGCCCAGCAGACGCCAGTGCCGGCCAGCATTGCACTGGAATGATGTGGGGAGAAAGGGCCATCTACCAGCCCTGGAGAGAGCAAGGCCAATTGTGCTCTCTCTGGCTCTGGTTGCCGATGGCTAGCAGCATGATCGAGATTCGAACTAGCGATGACCTTTGGCCACCCAGGGTGTTGCTACGATAACTGTAGTCTTGTTGGTTTCGCCTCTCCAATAGGCTGTATTAACGACCTCAGGAGGGCGCTATACGACACTAGATGGAACTGTCTGGTTGTTTTTTTTAAACCGGAAGGTCATAGTGGGTCAATATTATGCCATCGCCCATCCCTACAGATAATCAGTCTCACTCTCTTTCCTGGTCTGCAGTCTGCGGTAGCGTCCCACTCAGCCTCAGGATAGTAGGCGGTCAGGACGCCCCCGCTGGAAACTGGCCATGGCAGGCGAGTGTGCACTGGAATGGCGCTCACACTTGTGGAGGTTCTCTCATCAACAGGGATTGGGTTCTCTCTGCTGCTCACTGTTTCCTCAGGTAAACTGCAGGTGTCAGTACCAGTCACAGGTCACTTATTATAAGTGTTGGGGGCTGGATTCCTGCACAGTTTTGGGGGCTTTTCCTGCTCAAGCTCACCTGTTAATTGCCAGGGTTAGAGCAGGGAACTCCACAACCTGTGCTGGACTCTGGCCCCTGTTGGAGACGTGTATCCACCTCTCGTCCCTCTGCTTAGCTCCAGTACTTCGGGGTGGACTGTGTATCTCGGTCGGCAGAGTCAGGAGGACAGCAACCCCAACGAAATTTCCAGGAGCGTGGACGTGATCATCAGACATCCTGACCACGACGTTGCCGTTGGTGGCGACAACGACGTGGCTCTGCTGAAGCTGAGCGCTCCAGTAACCTTCACTGACCACATCAGGCCGGCATGTCTGGCGGCAGAAGGCAGTGTGTTCCGCACGGGAACGCCCAGCTGGGTCACCGGCTGGGGGGACGTTGGTGAAGGCGGTGAGGTTTTGGAGGGGCCTGGGCTTTTTTTTTTGGTGCATGTGTGTGTTAACTGTCCTTCCTTTTGTAGTAATCCTCACAGGGCCCCCTGGTGGCTGGGAGCCCTGATGCTGGTCTACCAGCATGGTCAATCCTGGTCATACTGGTTGTCTAGCTTGGTTTAGGTTGATGATGCTTGTAGACCAGCTGAACCATCAACCAGCTAATCTGGTCGACCGGCTTAACCAGCTTGACCATCTTGAGCTGGTCAGGCAGCTTTTGCAGGTAGATGGTTTCAGAGGGTGTAAACTGGTCGTCTAGCTTGGTCCTACAGGTTGATCATGCTTGTAGACCAGCTGAGCAGAAGATTAGCTAGATTTCAGATGGTATAAACTGCTCTTTGATGGTCAAGGTGGTTGAAAAGCTGGACATCTAGGCGAAAACATACCCTATACTGCTAAAGCTAGTCGGTTAACCAGCTCTTGACCAGCATGGTGTATCTTGCATTGGATTTTGGTCAGGCTCGTCAACCTTGGTCAAACTGGTTGTCTATCTTGGTCAGGTTAATCATGCCTCTAGACCAGCTAAACCATCCAACCCAAACAAAAACATGGGCAGCCATCTTGACAATCTTGACCATCTTGAGCCCATCCAGTTTGTTTGTTTGTTTTTTTCCTCAGCTGTTTGGTATCTGATGTGTGCTTCCTTAGTCTCCAACAGGATATGCTAGGCTAATGTTGCTAACAAACCATTGACCAATCTTATCAAGTGCAAAACTGGATACACCGTGTCTAAACACTTAGGCTACAACTAACAGGTTAACCAAACATTAGGAGACGTTTGGAAGGGCAGTGTTTACAGAATTGACCCAGTGTTTGTTAGCAACATTAGCCTAGCATCTCCCATTGTTAGCTAAAAATGCACACGTCAGATACCAAACACGTCTTAGCTGATTGACGGAATCTGGGGTCAGAGATCAGTCATGGAAAAAGACAGGGGTGCTCAGCGGTTAGAGCTCCAGGCTATTGATGACAGGGTTGTGGGTTCACCTTCTTTGCTGGCGTTGGCTGCCCACCACTCTGGGTGTGTAGTTCATTAGTCTGTGTGTGTGTGTGTGTGTGTGTGTTTTCACTACCTTTGGGTTCTACTAGAAGAAGTACCAACTTTTCAACTTCTCTTTTTGTCATCAGTGCCCCTTCCATCTCCTCAGACTCTGCAGGAAGTGGAAGTCCCCGTGGTGGGAAACAGACAGTGCAGCTGCCTCTATAGGAACATATCCATCACTGACAACATGATCTGCGCCGGCCTGCTAGAGGGAGGCAGAGACTCGTGTGAGGTCTGTCGGTGCTAGGCGTGTCCCAATATTATTATCCTTTTAAGATCCATTTATTACACTGAAATATTGATAATATAGCAGCGTAATAATGCAGTTACATTCTATTAAAGATCTATAAACTTTTAATCGATAACAGTTTTCTGGCAAATCATACGACCTGTTAAATATTGCACCAAGTGGTGGGGTTTTGAGAGGGTTAAGGGACTTGGAGTTGGGAGGGTTAAGGGGCGGAGAGTTGGGAGGGTTATGGGGCGAGAAGGTGGGAGGGTTAAGGGGCAGGGATGTGGGAGGGTTAAGGGGCGAGAAGGTGGGAGGGTTAAGGGGCGGGGAGGTGGGAGGGTTAAGGGGCGGGGAGTTGGAAAGGTTAAGGGGCGGAGAGTTGGGAGGGTTATGGGGCGAGAAGGTGGGAGGGTTACGGGGCGGGGATGTGGGAGGGTTAAGGGACTTAGAGTTGGGAGGGTTAAGGGGCGAGAAGGTGGGAGGCTTAAGGGGCGAGAAGGTGGAAGGGTTAAGGGGCCTGGCGGTGGAAGGGTTAAAGGGCCTGGCGGTGGGAGGGTTAAGGGGCGTGGATGTGGGAGGGTTAAGGGGCGGGGATGTGGGAGGGTTAAGGGGCGTGGATGTGGGAGTGTTAAGGGACGAGAAGGTGGGAGGGTTAAGGGGCGAGAAGGTGGGAGGCTTAAGGGGCGAGAAGGTGGAAGGGTTAAGGGGCGTGGATGTGGGAGGGTTAAGGGGCGGGGATGTGGGAGGGTTAAGGGGCGTGGATGTGGGAGGGTTACGGGGCGGGGAGGTGGGAGGGTTTAATAAATCTATTAAGGATGTTTTCTGTCTTTCCAGGGAGACTCCGGAGGTCCGATGGTGAGCAGGCAGGGCTCGCTGTGGGTTCAGGCAGGTGTGGTGAGTTTCGGCTCTGGTTGTGCTCAGCCTGAGTTTCCCGGGGTTTACGCCAGAGTGTCCCGCTACCAAACCTGGATCAGCTCTCACATCACCAGCGACCCTCCGGGCTTCGTCCGGTTCCTGTCCAGGGGAGCTGACCCTGACGACTCGTACACCTGCAACACCGCTACCCCACCAAAGCCCAGCAGACTGTCGAAGCAGCAGGCAGCGTGTGGACAAGCCCCCCTCAGGGGAAATGACACTACAGTAGAAGGGGCGTGGCCCTGGATGGTCAGCCTGCAGTGGGACGGTGTTCATGTGTGCGCTGGCACGCTAATAAGTGCTGAATTCGTCATGACGACGGCCTTCTGCCTATCAGAGTAAGACCTGTACCTGTACCTGTTGTTGGGGGGTGTAATACATCATTAGAGTGATGTACACTATATGGACAAAAGTATTGGGACACCTGCTCATTCATTGTCTTCTAAAATCGAGGGTATTAAAGTAACTGTCTCTACTGTCCAGGGAAGAAGGCTTCCTGCTAGACTTGGAGGAAGATTGCTGTGAGGATTTGGTTGATTGCGTTCATCTCCAACTCCCCAGCTCCTCTCATTCAAAAGTATTGGATGGCGCACCAACTATCCATCAGTCCAGAGCACACCGTTAGTTCCACTACTCCACAGCTCAATAACGGGGGGCTTTATACCCCTCTAGCCCATGCCTGGTATTGGGCATGGTGCCAATAGTTTCATCAATGTTGATCTGCTCCTGAGAGTCCTATTCTATTGGCAGTACTTCTCTATAGGGTCTGGACAAGCTGTGTGTGTGTGTTCATTCATTAGCAGGGGTGTCCAAAAACATTTGGCCATAGAGTGTATGTACTTGACCTCTTTTCTGATTGGCTGTGTTGTATTTCACCTTATTCAAGTAAGCAGTCCAGCCTGTTACTGTCACAGGAGTGGGCGGAGCTTAGCTGCAGTAGGCTGAGCGGTCAGTGGACATTTGCTGCCCTTCTCCCCCCTTTGTTTCACAGGTTTCCCCAGAATGCCAGTGGCTGGACAGTGTCTCTAGGCAGTCGGTCAGCTCGGAACGGCTCGGGCGCTTTCCTGCTCCCTCTGGCTGTGGTAAACATCACCCTCAGCAGCCTGACCCACGTGCCCAACATCGCCGTGCTGCAGCTGCACGAGCCGGTGGAGTTCGGTGACCTCGTCCAGCCTGTGTGTTTGGACCTGGACAACCAGAGGAGCTTTCCTCTCGCAGGTTCGACTTGCTGGGTCACCGGCTATGAGGACAGCCAGTCTAGTGAGTGTGTTCTTCAGCAAGTGTGCAAGCTCTCATAATAAGATAACCTGAAGGTGGCCCGTCCAAATACTTTTGGATTTTTAGATACCAAGCAAAAAGGTGGTGGACAAAGGCCTGCTTTAGAATTTTTTGGGGTTTAAAGGGCCTATGCCACGGGCGGTACGTACGTCTTTTGAAGGTGTGTGTGTGTGTGCGTGTGTGTGTTCCTCAGCAGGCCTTGTGCTGGAGGAGCAGCAGACGACTGTGGTGGACTGTGGTAGAAACCACTCCTCCGCTGAGTCCATCTGCACTGGGGCTCCATCTACTGACCAGGTAACACCTTCCACTCAAAAGTTTGTGGACACCCCTTCTCACAAATGCATTCAGCTACTAAGTTGCACCCGCGGCTGAAACAGATGTGCAAATGCACACACACACACACACACACACACACACACACACCATGTAGTCCCTGTAGAGAATAGGACTCTCTGGATCAGATAAACAAACATGACCCTACTGACTCCATGCTGCCTAATGCCAGGCGTGGGCTAGAGGGGTATAAAGCCCCCCAGCATTGAGCTGTGGAGCAGTGGAGGAACTGTGTTCTCTGGAGTGATGGATGGTGGAGCTCCATCCAGTACTTTTGGGATGAGTTGGGGAGTTCATCCATCATCCTGGCCTCACTCACCCTCTCGTGGCTGAATGCAGTCAATCAAATCCTCACAGCAATGCTCCTCCAATTTCTAGTTGAAAGCGAATCCCCTTGATTTCAGAAGAAACAATGAATGAGCAGGTGTCCCAATACTTTTGTCAATGTAGCCTATATAATCTATAATCTATAGGGAATCAATCTTTACATTCTATATTTTCCATCCACTCGTCATCTCTTGCTGTGTCAGTAAACGTGTATTGAAGGGTACCATATGTAAATGAGCTCTGTTCTGATTGGCTGTCCTGTATTGAGCCACATTCCAAAAGCAGTCCAGGCTGAAACACTCCTTATCTCTCTCTCTCTCTCCCTTTCTCTGTCTCTCTCTCGCTGTTTTTCTGTGTCTCTCTCTCGCTCTCTCTCCCTCCCTCTTTCTCTCCCTCTTTCTCTGTGTATGTCTCTCTCTCTCTCTCTCCCTCTCCCTTTCTGTCTCTCTCTCACTCTCCCTCACTCCCCCTTTCTCTGTCTCTCTCTCGCTCTCCCTCCCTCCCTCTTTCTCTGTGTATGTCTCTCTCTCCCTTTCTTTCTCTCTCTCTCTCTCTATCTCTTTGTTTCTCTCTCTCTGTCTCTCTATCTCTCTCTCTCCCTCCCTCTTTCTCTGCGTGTCTCTCTCTCACTCTCTGTGTCTCTCTCTCTCTCTCTCTCTGTGTCTCTCTCTCTCTCTCTCTGTGTCTCTCTCCCCTCCTCTCTCCAGCAGGGTGACGTAGCGGGTGTGCTAACGTGTAGGTCAGGTGTGTCCTGGCTCCAGGTGGGCGTGACTCGAGAGTCGGGGCCGCAGGTGTTCTCCAGGGTCTCTCAGTTTGGGGACTTCCTCCAGAGAACAGTTCTCGATCTTCCTCAGCAGTCTACCTCGGCCCCCTCACACTCCAGCCAAGAGACCACCCGGTCAGGAGGGGCTACGTTAGCCTCCATGTCCCGATGCTCACAGGCTGTCGTCTTCACTGTCCTTTTCTTATCATCGCTGTTAAAGGAGTGACCTGGGAGCAGCGCTGAGGTCACATCTCACGACCCCGTCTCCAGACTTCACTCCTCGCAGACCGCCGAGCTGACCACTCCCTCGCACCATTACCCGCTGCGCTGTTAGCCAAGCCTGTGTTAGCCTGTGTTAGCCTGAATCTAACCTGTTAGCCTATGTTAGCCTACATTTAGCCTGTTAGCCTGTATTAGCCTGTATTAGCCTGTGTTAGCCTGCATTTAACCTGTCAGCCTGAATTTGACGTGTAAAGACGTGTTTATTTTTGTTTATTTTTTTAAGTAATTAATTGAAATAAACAGAAATAAAATCAGATCATCAGTTTTGTCTCCAAACTCGAATGCAGATTCAATGTATGTCAAAAAGTGAGAAACGGCAAAAATGGAGACGAGGCCTAGTGTTAGTTCTGGTCGTGTCGTGACCGTGTATTATAATGATACACTAATACCACACAGCTTATTCCAGTAATTTATACACATTTACATCATTTGCATATATTTCATATTCATAATGCGCTTAAAATATTAAGTTTAAGAGCTGGGAGCCTTCCAGCAGTTGTAGAAATCTGGGCTTTGTGGTGTTGAAGAGCAGATGCTGTAACATGATCTCCCACCACTAGAGGGCAGCACGACAGCTCCAGATAAAGAGCAGCAGAAGGAGCAGCAGCAGAATCAGGTGAGTCACTAACACAGCTCTGCTTTATCTGAACCTGTGGAGGAAACTCTTAAGGTGCTCTGAGGAACCTTCAAGAAATGGGTTTTTAGATCAAAAAAGGTTCCTTGAAGGTTCCTCCACTGTATCAAACTGAAGAAGCTCCAAAAGCTCCTGAAGGATCTGCTACTTTCTCCAGTGCAGACTCGGAGCTCGTTCATTTAGAGAGGATGAGCTTCAGCTGTGAGACTGGAGCTCCACACTGAACTGAAAGCTGGTGTTTAGAGCTCAGGGTGGAGCTGCTGGGTGGGGGTTCATGAATAAACTGCTGGAGTTCTTCCACACTAACGTTAAGATCAGCCTCACAACCTCCTCACATTCACTTCACACACCTTCACTTCAGAGTCTCCAAACAAGCCTGTAGTCTTCAGAAAGGAGCTCAGCTGCTGGACACCTGGTAGAGAACACTGGTAGAGCAGAGGGACACCTAGTGGTGAAGGCTGGTAGAGCAGAGGGACACCTAGTGGTGAAGGCTGGTAGAGCAGAGGGACACCTAGTGGTGAAGGCTGGTAGAGCAGAGGGACACCTAGTGGTGAAGACTGGTAGTGTAGATGGTCACCTAGTGTCTAGGGCCACCTAGTGGTGAAGGCTGGTAGTGTAGATGGTCACCTAGTGTCTAGGGCCACCTGGTGGTGAAGGTTGGTAATGTAGATGGCCACCTAGTGGTGAAGGCTGGTAGTGTAGATGGTCACCTAGTGTCTAGGGCCACCTAGTGGTGAAGGCTGGTAGTGTCACTGCACACCTCACTGTATTTTGGGGGGTGACTGAAGCTGCAGGTACTGTTGGTGTTGCTCCACCTGATTAATTAGGCTCGTTTTCCCTGTAGAAGAGTCAGGCTGGTTTGTGACTGAGGACCTTATTTATACTGTTAAGGGAGAACCACGGGCGCCGTATTGGGGGACGGTTGGAGTGTAGAATCAGGGCGATTCTGAGGGACTATGACTGACAATTCCACTAAAATACTCAGTTAATACCATTTGTAGGGCCCCTGTCAGAGCTGTGGGGCCCAGTGTAACATCTTCTCATGGGGCCCGAACACAAGGTTCTAAAGGTTCTGTCTGGAATGTAATGGACAATAATAATGTTCTAGCTTTTATTCCTGAGAGTCTTTCTAACAGAACAGCATCAGTAGATACGTGTGTTTGTGCTGCTGGTAAAGCCACAGTGCTGCCAGGGACTCGTCTAATGTGCTCTAGAGGGCCCTGACCACCAGGGGGAGCTGCAGGGTTAACTGTGAGTACAGTAACAGTGAAAGAATGTAAATGAGTAATAAATCTGATCTGATCTGAGTTCATTTCACTCCACCTTCAGAAGCTCCTTGTTGTATTTGGATGCTCTTCAGGCAGGCAGTGCTGGCTGATCCAGTTGCTGAGGAGGGGTCAGACTGTAGTTCTGGAGGTCGGCTCGCTTTGACCCTTTTTGAAAAGCAAGGAGTGGCTGAAAATCTCATTAATATGTTAATTAGGGAGACCAGGCGTCCTCTTTTTCCCCAGACATGTCCTCTTTACAGCGTCTAAAAATGCGTCCGGACGTTTCAGTTGGACAAATGTCCTGAAATTCGCTCCTCAAAAAGCTAATATACTAGCCATACGCTAACATGCTAATCCTGATACCAAACAATCTGCAATCACAATTTTATTATTATATTTCTACTAAACTCACTTTTAGATATTTTAGATGTTTAGATGATCACTGTCTGTCTGATCTTTTCCCTGACTGTTTCAGGTCATGACCCCGATCTGATGCCCAGAGAACCGCATTCCTTCCTGGTTCCTTCAGTGGACCGGAACCCTGCAGTGGGACCAGTGTTAAAAACAGCAGACCACCTTTTCCAGCTGCTTCTGATTGGACATCTGACTTCTAAACTTCATACCGCTTTGAAGTGTGTGTGTGTGTGTGTGTGATTGATCTGCTGTACTAACAGCTCAGATGGGGTCACTGAGGTCACCTTCCACCTTTCCAGTCCTCCTAAAGTGTGGAGGGCAGCTGGAAGTGGAGCTTCTGCTCTCAGCCTGATGTGAGTCCTCCAGACAGGAACATCTCCACTGCAGTTCCTGTGATGATCTGCTGAGTCTCAGCTCACCTCCAGCTCACCCTGCTCTTACACTGAGAGAGGGCGAGAGACCACACACTTGTATGGAGAGAGAGAGAGAGAACATTTTAAAATGGGGCTCTATGAAACTCACATGGTTGAGTCATAGAGTGCTCATTTGCATATTAAATGAGCAATTAACCAATCAGGAGCCTCCAAAGCTGATGACTCTTTAAATACCCTGCGATATGACTAGTGTTCTCGATGATGGTGAGGACCAAAAATAAGTGAAATCCAGGTTTTTCTTCACCGCGGACGAGAAGACTAGTCCAGCAGAATAAGTCAAATTCAGCCGAGTGAGATTTTTAGAAACTGCTGAAAAAAAAAAGCTTCATGAAGATCAGACCCATCCAGCCTGCTGTGCTGTCTTTTCTCTACTGCTGCTCCTGCTGTTGTCCTGCAGGGCTTTCAGCCTCTGCTAGGAGGTCTCCTCGCTCTCAGTCAGGCTGGGTGAGTCTCATAACCCACACAGTGGGTCAGACACTGCCCCTGCCTCAACACCCGCACTGGGTGGAGAACAAAAAGATATAAAAACCTCCTGTTGTGAAGCTGTAAGGATGCTGGGACTGGTTTTATCAGTGATGGTGGACTCATTTACAAACCCCTCCCACTTTCTCTTCTCCAATAAGCTAGAAGAAGCTCATAGTCTCTAGAATTTGGGTTATTTGATCTCTTTCATGTGTTTCATGCAGCACAACAATCTCACACCACCAACCATGAAGCTGCTGGAGCTCCATTTCTCACCAAGTTCACTGCACACCAGTACACTCAACATGTGCTGCTTTACTTGGAGAACAACCCCAAAAGCCCCTGAAGAACCAGTCAGCTCTCCATCACTAGACTTCACAATGATGGTAACTGCTCTGATCCACCAATCAGAGAGCATTCTGGAGGCTCCACCCAAATACCTCCAGCAGATCAGACGCTTTGGAGGCCATTTATTCAACCCCACAGCTCTGGATGAAATGAAAACATGACCTTTAACTAAAACCACCAAGAACAGCGAACAGCTCAGACACACCAGACAGTCTACCCAGAACCCAGCAGGTTCTTGTATCCAGAACTAATCTAGAACCAATCAAGAAACACAAACACTGTGATCTAGGTAATAATGCCGATTTTCATAACTAGCGTTTTAGTTTACGGTAAATGAAATGATATATTTGGTCAGTAGCCCCGCCCCTTTTTGACATTTTTTTTTAGCTTAAAGTCTGGGTACATAAACCAGCGTATCCTTACTGGTTTTTAAACCAAGCTTAACAACCAGTATGACCAAGCTTGACCATTCTGGTCCACCATCCTGAGCAGCAATACCAAGCTGGTCACCCAACTTTTCAACCTCCTCATCCAGAAGCTGGTGCTGAGCTGGACTGTTCAGCAGGGATAGAAGAAATGAAGCAGAGCAAATACAGGCAGCGTGGGAAAGTGAACACACTGCTAGTTTGATGCAACAACATTACAACCCTCAGAAAAGGCTCTAGCAGGAATCAGCTGAATTGTGGTGGAAGCTGAAGTTGTCAAGCCAGGGTGGACCATGCTGTGGCGCTGTTGGAGCAGAGCAGGCTAAGAGCCTTGTTCAAACCCAGCTGCCCACCAGCGTCCATAGACATTGATGTCTGGTTAAACGTAGGTTCTGATAGCGAGTGACCAAAATTCAGAGTCAGGACTGAAGACAACATCAGTTTAACGTTTGTTGGTTTCAAGTTGAGACGCTAAGAAACCAATATCCAACGTCTGCTAAACATCATAATGCTAACATCCACACAACGTTGTTAGACGTCGATACACTGTCAGCTTTTGATCATGGTGTTAAGTGACCAAAATGTAACATCTGTCTAACGTTGGAGCTTGTAGTCAACCTGATTCAGCACATCAAAAAGGGGGCGGGGCTACTGCCCAAATATAGCATTTCATTTACCGTAAACTAAAACGCTACTTATGAAAATCGGCATTATTACCTAGATCACAGTGTTTGTGTTTCTTGATTGGTTCTAGATTAGTTCTGGATCCAGGAACCTGCTGGGTTCTGGGTAGAATGTCTGGTGTGTCTGAGCTGTTCGCTGTTCTTGGTGGTTTGGATTAAAGATCATGTTCTCATTTCATCCAGAGCTGTGGGGTTGAATAAATGGCCTCCAAATCATCTGATCTGCTGGAGGTATTTGGGTGGAGCCTCCAGAATGCTCTCTGATTGGTGGATCAGAGCAGCTACCATCATTGTGAAGTCTAGTGATGGAGAGCTGACTGGTTCTTCAGGGGCTTTTGAGGTTGTTCTCCAAGTAAAGCAGCACTTGTTGAGTGTACAGGTGTGCAGTGAACTTGGTGAGAAATGGAGCTCCAGCAGCTTCATGGTTGGTGGTGTGAGATTGTTGTGCTGCATGAAACACATGGAAGAGATCAAATAACCCAAATTCTAGAGACTATGAGCTTCTTCTAGCTTATTGGAGAAGAGAAAGTGGGAGGGGTTTGTAAATGAGTCCACCATCACTGATAAAACCAGTCGCAGCATCCTCACAGCTTCACAACAGAAGGTTTTTATAAATTTGGGTCCAGGCCCAAATTTACCTCTTCTTGTTCTCCACCCAGTGCGGGTGTTGAGGCAGGGGCTGTGTCTGACCCACTGTGTGGGTTGTGAGACTCACCCAGCCTGACTGAGAATGAGAAGATCTCCTAGCAGAGGCTGAAAGCACTGCAGGAAAACAGCAGGAGCAGCAGTAGAGAAGAGACAGCACAGCAGGCTGGATGGGTCTGATCTTCATGAAGCTTTTTTTTTTCAGCAGTTTCTGAAAGCAAAATCTCACTCGGCTGAATTTGACTTATTCTGCTGGACTAGTCTTCTCGTCCGCGGTGAAGAAAAACCTGGATTTCACTTATTTTTGGTCCTCACCATCATCGAGAACACTAGTCATATCGCAGGGTATTTAAAGAGTCATCAGCTTTGGAGGCTCCTGATTGGTTAATTGCTCATTTAATATGCAAATGAGCACTCTATGACTCAACCATGTGTGTTTCATGGAGTCCCATTTTAAGATGTTCTCTTTCTCTCTCCATACAAGTGTGTGGTCTCTCGCCCTCTCTCAGTGTAAGAGCAGTGTGAGGTGGGGTGAGCTGGAGGTGAGCTGAGACTCAGCAGATCATCACAGGAACTGCAGTGGAGATGTTTCTGTCTGGAGGACTCACATCAGGCTGAGAAGAGAAGCTCCACTTCCAGCTGCCCTCCACACTTTAGGTGGACTGGAAAGGTGGAAGGTGACCTCAGTGACCCCCTCTGAGCTGTTAGTGCAGCAGTTCAATCACACACACACACACACTTCAGAGCAGTATGAAGTTTAGAAGTCAGATGTCCAATCAGAACCATCTGGAAAAGGTGGTCTGCTGTTTTTAACACTGGTCCCACTGCAGGGTTCCGGTCCACTGAAGGAACCAGGGAGGAATGCGGTTCTCTGGGCATCAGATCGGGGTCATGACCTGAAACAGTCAGGGAAAAGATCAGACAAACAGTGATTGGACAGTTAAAAACTGAGAGAGTCTCACTGAACACCTTCATTACACACACACCACAAAGTGAAGATACACAACTGCTCACATCCTGGAGATCAGACTGAAGATCAGACTGCTGGAGATCAGACTGCTGGAGATCAGACTGGAGATCAGACTGAAGATCAGACTGCTGGACTTTCCCCACAACATCAAACAGCCTCTTTTCTAAACGTCTAAAATATCTAAAAGTGAGTTTAGTAGAAATATAATAATAAAATTGTGATTGCAGATTGTTTGGTATCAGGATTAGCATGTTAGCGTATGGCTAGTATATTAGCTTTTTGAGGAGCGAATTTCCGGACATTTGTCCAACTGAAACGTCCAGACGCATTTTTAGACACTGTAAAGAGGACATGTCTGGGGAAAAAGAGGACGTCTGGTCACCCTAATTAACATATTAAATTACTGGAATAAGCTGTGTGGTATTAGTGTATCATTATAAAACACGGTCACGACTCGACCAGAACAAACACTAGGCCTCGTCTCCATTTTTGCAGTTTCTCACTTTTTGACATACATTGAATCTGCATTCGAGTTTGGAGACAAAACTGATGATCTGATTTTATTTCTGTTTATTTCAATTAATTACTTAAAGAAATAAACAAAAATAAACACGTCTTTACACGTCAAATTCAGGCTGACAGGTTAAATGCAGGCTAACACAGGCTAACAGGCTAATACAGGCTAACAAGTTAGATTCAGGCTAACACAGGCTAACAGGTTAGATTCAGGCTACAACAGGCTAACAGAGGCTGACAGGTTTAATGCAGGCTAACACAGGCTAACAGGCTAATACAGGCTAACATTTAAATCAGACTGCAGATCAGACTAGAGATCAGACTGCAGGACTTTCCTCACAACATCAAACAGCCTCTTTTCTAAACATCTAAAATATCTAAAAGTGAGTTTAGTAGAAATATAATAATAAAATTGTAATATTAGATCAGGTATTAGGATTAGCATGTTAGCATATAGCTAACTAAAATACTTAATTAATACATTTTGTAGGGCCCCGGTCAGTCACAGGACCTTACAATCGCCCTGATTCTACACTCCAATCGTCCCCCAATACGGCGCCCGTGGTTCTGCCTTAACAGTATAAATAAGGTCCTCAGTCACAAACCAGCCTGACTCTTCTACAGGGCAAACGAGCCTAATTAATCAGGTGGAGCAACACCAACAGTACCTGCAGCTTCAGTCACCCCCCAAAATACAGTGAGGTGTGCAGTGACACTACCAGTCTTCACCACTAGGTGGCCCTATACACTAGATGACCATCTACACTACCAGCCTTCACCACTAGGCGGCCCTAGACACTAGGTGACCATCTACACTACCAGCCTTCACCACTAGGTGGCCCTAGACACTAGGTGACCATCTACACGACCAGCCTTCACCACTAGGTGGCCCTCTACTCTACAAGACTTCACCACTAGGTGGCCCTAGACACTAGGTGACCATCTACACGACCAGCCTTCACCACTAGGTGGCCCTAGACACTAGGTGGCCATCTACTCTACCAGACTTCACCACTAGGTGACCATCTACACTACCAGTCTTCACCACTAGGTTGCCCTAGACACTTGGTGACCATCTACACTACCAGCCTTCACCACTAGGTGGCCCTAGACACTAGGTGACCATCTACACTACTAGCCTTCACCACTAGGTGTCCCTAGACACTAGGTGACCATCTACACTACCAGCCTTCACCACTAGACACTAGGTGGCCCTCTGCTCTACCAGTCTTCACCACTAGGTGTCCCTCTGCTCTACCAGTGTTCTCTACCAGGTGTCCAGCAGCTGAGCTCCTTTCTGAAGACTACAGGCTTGTTTGGAGACTCTGAAGTGAAGGTGTGTGAAGTGAATGTGAGGAGGTTGTGAGGCTGATCTTAACGTTAGTGTGGAAGAACTCCAGCAGTTTATTCATGAACCCCCACCCAGCAGCTCCACCCTGAGCTCTAAACACCAGCTTTCAGTTCAGTGTGGAGCTCCAGTCTCACAGCTGAAGCTCATCCTCTCTAAATGAACGAGCTCCGAGTCTGCACTGGAGAAAGTAGCAGATCCTTCAGGAGCTTTTGGAGCTTCTTCTGTTTGATACAGTGGAGGAACCTTCAAGGAACCTTTTTTGATCTAAAAACCCATTTCTTGAAGGTTCCTCAGAGCACCTTAAGAGTTTCCTCCACAGGTTCAGATAAAGCAGAGCTGTGTTAGTGACTCACCTGATTCTGCTGCTGCTCCTTCTGCTGCTCTTTATCTGGAGCTGTCGTGCTGCCCTCTAGTGGTGGGAGATCATGTTACAGCATCTGCTCTTCAACACCACAAAGCCCAGATTTCTACAACTGCTGGAAGGCTCCCAGCTCAGCTGAGGTCGACCAGATGTCGCTGTGTGGTGACTGTAACGGTCAGTCGCTGGAACAGTGGGAGGAAGCTCTCAAGTATTGGATGGCGCATCAACCATCCATCATTCCAGAGAACACCGTTAGTTCCACTACTCCACAGCTCAATAACGGGGGGCTTTATACCCCTCTAGCCCATGCCTGGTATTGGGCATGGTGCCAATAGTTTCATCAATGTTGATCTGCTCCTGGGAGTCCTATTCTATTGGCAGTACTTCTCTATAGGGTCTGGACAAGCTGTGTGTGTGTGTGCATTCATTAGAAGGGGTGTCCAAAAACATTTGGCCATAGAGTGTATGTACTTGACCTCTTTTCTGATTGGCTGTGTTGTATTTTACCTTATTCAAGTCAGCAATCCAGCCTGTTACTGTCACAGGAGTGGGCGGAGCTTAGCTGCAGTAGGCTGAGCGGTCAGTGGACATTTGCTGCCCTTCTCTCCCCTTTGTTTCGTAGGTTTCCCCAGAACGCCAGTGGCTGGACAGTGTCTCTAGGCAGTCGGTCAGCTCGGAACGGCTCGGGCGCTTTCCTGCTCCCTCTGGCTGTGGTAAACATCACCCTCAGCAGCCTGACCCACGTGCCCAACATCGCCGTGCTGCAGCTGCACGAGCCGGTGGAGTTCGGTGACCTCGTCCAGCCTGTGTGTTTGGACCTGGACAACCAGAGGAGCTTTCCTCTCGCAGGTTCGACTTGCTGGGTCACCGGCTATGAGGACAGCCAGTCTAGTGAGTGTGTTCTTCAGCAAGTGTGCAAGCTCTCATAATAAGATAACCTGAAGGTGGCCCGTCCAAATACTTTTGGATTTTTAGATACCAAGCAAAAAGGTGGTGGACAAAGGCCTGCTTTAGAATTTTGGGGGGTTTAAAGGGCCTATGCCACGGGCGGTACGTACGTCTTATGAAGATCTCTGTGTGTGTGCGTGTGTGTGCGTGTTCCTCAGCAGGCCTTGTGCTGGAGGAGCAGCAGACGACTGTGGTGGACTGTGGTAGAAACCACTCCTCCGCTGAGTCCATCTGCACTGGGGCTCCATCTACTGACCAGGTAACACCTTCCTCCCGGTCAGGAGGGGCTACGTTAGCCTCCATGTCCCGATGCTCACAGGCTGTCGTCTTCACTGTCCTTTTCTTATCATCGCTGTTAAAGGAGTGACCTGGGAGCAGCGCTGAGGTCACATCTCACGACCCCGTCTCCAGACTTCACTCCTCGCAGACCGCCGAGCCGCGACTGACCACTCCCTCACACCATTACCCGCTGCGCTGTTAGCCAAGCCTGTGTTAGCCTGTTAGCCTGTGTTAGCCTGTGTTAGCCTGCATTAAACCTGTCAGCCTGAATTTGACGTGTAAAGACGTGTTTATTTTTGTTTATTTTTTTAAGTAATTAATTGAAATAAACAGAAATAAAATCAGATCATCAGTTTTGTCTCCAAACTCGAATGCAGATTCAATGTATGTCAAAAAGTGAGAAACGGCAAAAATGGAGACGAGGCCTAGTGTTAGTTCTGGTCGAGTCGTGACCGTGTATTATAATGATACACTAATACCACACAGCTTATTCCAGTAATTTATACACATTTACATCATTTGCATATATTTCATATTCATAATGTGTTTAAAATATTAAGTTTAAGAGCTGGGAGCCTTCCAGCAGTTGTAGAAATCTGGGCTTTGTGGTGTTGAAGAGCAGATGCTGTAACATGATCTCCCACCACTAGAGGGCAGCACGACAGCTCCAGATAAAGAGCAGCAGAAGGAGCAGCAGCAGAATCAGGTGAGTCACTAACACAGCTCTGCTTTATCTGAACCTGTGGAGGAAACTCTTAAGGTGCTCTGAGGAACCTTCAAGAAATGGGTTTTTAGATCAAAAAAGGTTCCTTGAAGGTTCCTCCACTGTATCAAACAGAAGAAGCTCCAAAAGCTCCTGAAGGATCTGCTACTTTCTCCAGTGCAGACTCGGAGCTCGTTCATTTAGAGAGGATGAGCTTCAGCTGTGAGACTGGAGCTCCACACTGAACTGAAAGCTGGTGTTTAGAGCTCAGGGTGGAGCTGCTGGGTGGGGGTTCATGAATAAACTGCTGGAGTTCTTCCACACTAACGTTAAGATCAGCCTCACAACCTCCTCACATTCACTTCACACACCTTCACTTCAGAGTCTCCAAACAAGCCTGTAGTCTTCAGAAAGGAGCTCAGCTGCTGGACACCTGGTAGAGAACACTGGTAGTGTAGAGGGACACCTAGTGGTGAAGGCTGGTAGAGCAGAGGGACACCTAGTGTCTAGGGCCACCTAGTGGTGAAGGCTGGTAGAGCAGAGGGACACCTAGTGGTGAAAACTGGTAGTGTAGATGGTCACCAAGTGTCTAGGGCCACCTAGTGGTGAAGGCTGGTAGTGTAGATGGTCACCTAGTGGTGAAGACTGGTAGAGCAGAGGGCCACCTAGTGGTGAAGGCTGGTAGTGTAGATGGTCACCTAGTGTCTAGGGCCACCTAGTGGTGAAGGCTGGTAGTGTAGATGGTCACCTAGTGGTGAAGGCTGGTAGTGTAGATGGTCACCTAGTGTCTAGGGCCACCTAGTGGTGAAGGCTGGTAGTGTCACTGCACACCTTACTGTATTTTGGGGGGTGACTGAAGCTGCAGGTACTGTTGGTGTTGCTCCACCTGATTAATTAGGCTCGTTTTCCCTGTAGAAGAGTCAGGCTGGTTTGTGACTGAGGACCTTATTTATACTGTTAAGGCAGAACCACGGGCGCCGTATTGGGGGACGGTTGGAGTGTAGAATCAGGGCGATTCTAAGGGCCTGTGACTGACCGGGGCCCTACAAAATGTATTAATTGAGTATTTTAATTAGCTATATGCTAACATGCTAATCCTAATACCTGATCTAATATTACAATTTTATTATTATATTTCTACTAAACTCACTTTTAGATATTTTAGATGTTTAGAAAAGAGGCTGTTTGATGTTGTGAGGAAAGTCCTGCAGTCTGATTTAAATGTTAGCCTGTATTAGCCTGCATTAAACCTGTCAGCCTCTGTTAGCCTGTGTTAGCCTGAATCTAACCTGTTAGCCTGTGTTAGCCTGTGTTAGCCTGCATTAAACCTGTTAGCCTGAATTTGACGTGTAAAGACGTGTTTATTTTTGTTTATTTTTTTAAGTAATTAATTGAAATAAACAGAAATAAAATCAGATCATCAGTTTTGTCTCCAAACTCGAATGCAGATTCAATGTATGTCAAAAAGTGAGAAACTGCAAAAATGCGACGAGGCCTAGTGTTAGTTCTGGTCGAGTCGTGACCGTGTATTATAATGATACACTAATACCACACAGCTTATTCCATTAATTTAATATGTTAATTAGGGTGACGTCCTCTTTTTCCCCAGACATGTCCTCTTTACAGCGTCTAAAAATGCGTCCGGATGTTTCAGTTGGACAAATGTCCGGAAATTCGCTCCTCAAAAAGCTAATATACTAGCCATACGCTAACATGCTAATCCTGATACCAAACAATCTGCAATCACAATTTTATTATTATATTTCTACTAAACTCACTTTTAGATATTTTAGATGTTTAGAAAAGAGGCTGTTTGATGTTGTGAGGAAAGTCCAGCAGTCTGATCTCCAGTCTGATCTCCAGAATGTGAGCAGTTGTGTATCTTCACTTTGTGGTGTGTGTGTAATGAAGGTGTTCAGTGAGACTCTCTCAGTTTTTAACTGTCCAATCACTGTTTGTCTGATCTTTTCCCCGACTGTTTCAGGTCATGACCCCGATCTGATGCCCAGAGAACCGCATTCCTCCCTGGTTCCTTCAGTGGACCGGAACCCTGCAGTGAGACCAGTGTTAAAAACAGCAGACTACCTTTTCCAGATGGTTCTGATTGGACATCTGACTTCTAAACTTCATACCGCTCTGAAGTGTGTGTGTGTGTGTGTGTGATTGATCTGCTGCATTAACAGCTCAGAGGGGGTCACTGAGGTCACCTTCCACCTTTCCAGTCCACCTAAAGTGTGGAGGGCAGCTGGAAGTGGAGCTTCTGCTCTCAACCTGATGTGAGTCCTCCAGACAGGAACATCTCCACTGCAGTTCCTGTGATGATCTGCTGAGTCTCAGCTCACCTCCAGCTCACCCCCACCAGCTCACCCCCACCTCTTACTCAGTGCTCTTACACTGAGAGAGGGCGAGAGACCACACACTTGTATGGAGAGAGAGAGAGAACATCTTAAAATGGGGCTCTATGAAACTCACATGGTTGAGTCATAGAGTGCTCATTTGCATATTAAATGAGCAATTAACCAATCAGGAGCCTCCAAAGCTGATGACTCTTTAAATACCCTGCGATATGACTAGTGTTCTCGATGATGGTGAGGACCAAAAATAAGTGAAATCCAGGTTTTTCTTCACCGCGGACGAGAAGACTAGTCCAGCAGAATAAGTCAAATTCAGCCGAGTGAGATTTTGCTTTTAGAAACTGCTGAAAAAAAAAAGCTTCATGAAGATCAGACCCATCCAGCCTGCTGTGCTGTCTCTTCTCTACTGCTGCTCCTGCTGTTGTCCTGCAGTGCTTTCAGCCTCTGCTAGGAGGTCTTCTCATTCTCAGTCAGGCTGGGTGAGTCTCACAACCCACACAGTGGGTCAGACACAGCCCCTGCCTCAACACCCACACTGGGTGGAGAACAAGAGGTAAATTTGGGCCTGGACCCAAATTTATAAAAACCTCCTGTTGTGAAGCTGTAAGGATGCTGGGACTGGTTGTATCAGTGATGGTGGACTTATTTACAAACTCCTCCCACTTTCTCTTTTCCAATAAGCTAGAAGAAGCTCATAGTCTCTAGAATTTGGGTTATTTGATCTCTTCCATGTGTTTCATGCAGCACAACAATCTCACACCACCAACCATGAAGCTGCTGGAGCTCCATTTCTCACCAAGTTCACTGCACACCAGTACACTCAACTTGTGCTGATTTACTTGGAGAACAAACTCAAAAGCCCCTGAAGACCCAGTCAGCTCTCCATCACTAGACTTCACAATGATGGTAGCTCCTCTGATCCACCAATCAGAGAGCATTCTGGAGGCTCCACCCAAATACCTCCAGCAGATCAGACGCTTTGGAGGCCATTTATTCAACAACACAGCTCTGGATGAAATGAGAACATGACCTTTAACTAAAACCACCACCAACAGCAGCTAACAGCTCAGACACACCAGACGTTCTACCCAGAACCCAGCAGGTTCTTGTATCCAGAACTAAACTAGTACCAATCAAGAAACAAACGCTGTGATCTAGGTAATAATGCCGATTTTCATAACTAGCGTTTTAGTTTACGGTAAATGAAATGATCTATTTGGTCAGTAGCCCCGCCCCCTTATTGATGTGCTGAATTTGTTAGCAATCGCTAAAAGCAAGAGTTTTAGGTTCAAGGTTTTTTTTTTTTTTTGCTTAAAGTCTGGACCCATAAACCAGCGTATCCTTCCAGTTGAATTTTAGTAAAAATATAAAAATCAGGTTGACTACAAGCTCCACCGTTAGACAGATGTTACATTTTGGTCACTTAACACCATGATCAAAAGCTGACAGCGTATCGACGTCTAACAACGTTAGAATTTCACGTTGTGTGGACGTTGGCATTATGATGTTTAGCAGACGTTGGATATCGGTTTCTTAGCGTCTCAACTTGAAACCGACAAACGTTAAACTGACGTTGTCTTCAGTCCTGACTCTGAATTTTGATCACCCGCTATCAGAACCTACGTTCAACCAGACGTTAACGTCTATGGACGCTGGTGGGCAGCCGGGCTTGAACAAGGCTCTTAGCCTGCTCTGCTCCAACAGCGCCACAGCATGGTCCACCCTGGCTTGACAACTTCAGCTTCCACCACAATTCAGCTGATTCCTGCTAGAGCCTTTTCTGAGGGTTGTAATGTTGTTAGCATCAAACTAGCAGTGGGTTCACTTTCTCACGCTGCCTGTATTTGCCCTCCTTCATTTCTTCTATCCCTGCTGAACAGTCCAGCTCAGCACCAGCTTCTGGACGAGGAGGTTGAAAAGCTGGGTGACCAGCTTGGTATTGCTGCTCAGGATGGTGGACCAGAATGGTCAAGCTTGGTCATACTGGTTGTTAAGCTTGGTTTAAAAACCAGTAAGGATATGCTGGTTTATGTACCCAGACTTTAAGCTAAAAAAAATGTCAAAAAGGGGGCGGGGCTACTGACCAAATAGATCATTTCATTTACCGTAAACTAAAACGCTACTTATGAAAATCGGCATTATTACCTAGATCACAGTGTTTTTGTTTCTTGATTGGTTCTAGATTGGTTATGGATATAAGAACCTGCTGGGTTCTGAGTAGAACATCTGGTGTGTCTGAGCTGTTAGTTGTTGTTGGTGGTTTTGGTTAAAGGTCATGTTCTCATTTTATCCAGAGCTGTGGGGTTGAATAAATGGCCTCCAAAGCGTCTGATCTGCTGGAGGTATTTGGGTGGAGCCTCCAGAATGCTCTCTGATTGGTGGATCAGAGCAGCTACCATCATTGTGAAGTGATGGAGAGCTGAATGGTTCTTCAGGGGCTTTTGAGTTTGTTCTCCAAGTAAAACAGCACTTGTTGAGTGTGCTGGTGTGCAGTGAACTTGGTGAGAAATGGAGCTCCAGCAGCTTCATGGTTGGTGGTGTGAGATTGTTGTGCTGCATGAAACACATGGAAGAGATCAAATAACCAAAATTTCAGAGACTATGAGCTCCTTCTAGCTTATTGGAGAAGAGAAAGTGGGAGGGGTTTGTAAATGAGTCCACCATCACTGATAAAACCAGTCCCAGCATCCTTACAGATTCACAACAGGAGGTTTTTATAAATTTGGGTCCAGGCCCAAATTTACCTCTTGTTCTCCACCCAGTGTGGGTGTTGAGGCAGGGGCTGTGTCTGACCCACTGTGTGGGTTATGAGACTCACCCAGCCTGACAGAGAACGAGGAGACCTCCTAGCAGAGGCTGAAAGCACTGCAGGACAACAGCAGGAGCAGCAGTAGAGAAGAGACAGCACAGCAGGCTGGATGGATCTGATCTTCATGAAGCTTTTTTTTTCAGCAGTTTCTAAAAGCAAAATCTCACTCGGCTGAATTTGACTTATTCTGCTGGACTAGTCTTCTCGTCCACGGTGAAGAAAAACCTGGATTTCACGTATTTTTGGTCCTCACCATCATCGAGAACACTAGTCATATCGCAGGGTATTTAAAGAGTCATCAACTTTGGAGGCTTCTGATTGGTTAATTGCTCATTTAATATGCAAATGAGCACTCTATGACTCAACCATGTGAGTTTCATGGAGTCCCATTCTAAGATGTTCTCTCTCTCTCTCTCCATACAAGTGTGTGGTCTCTCGCCCTCTCTCAGTGTAAGAGCACTGAGTAAGAGGTGGGGGTGAGCTGGTGGGGGTGAGCTGGAGGTGAGCTGAGACTCAGCAGATCATCACAGGAACTGCAGTGGAGATGTTCCTGTCTGGAGGACTCACATCAGGCTGAGAGGAGAAGCTCCACTTTCCAGCTGCCCTAGGAGGACTGGAAAGGTGGAAGGTGACCTCAGTGACCCCCTCTGAGCTGTTAGTGCAGCAGATCAATCACACACACACACACTCACACTTCAGAGCGGTATGAAGTTTAGAAGTCAGATGTCCAATCAGAACCAGCTGGAAAAGGTGGTCTGCTGTTTTTAACACTGGTCCCACTGCAGGGTTCCAGTCCATTGAAGGAACCAGGAAGGAATGCGGTTCTCTGGGCATCGGCTCGGGGTCATGATCTGAAACAGTCGGGGAAAAGATCAGACAGTGATTGGACAGTTAAAAACTGAGAGAGTCTCACTGAACACCTTCTTTACACACACACCACAAAGTGAAGATACACAACTGCTCACATCCTGGAGATCAGACTGCTGGAGATCAGACTGGAGATCAGACTGGAGATCAGACTGCTGGACTTGAAATGGGACTGCAACATCATCAAGAGAGCTCAGCAGAGGTTGTACTTCCTGCGTCAGCTGAGGAAGTTCCACCTGCCCAAAGAGCTGATGGTGCAGTTCTACACCACCACCATAGAATCTGTCCTCACCGCATCCATCACAGTGTGGGGCAGCTCAGCCACCAAACACGACACCCACAGACTGCAGCGCATCATCAGGTCTGCAGAGAGAACCATCGGTGTGAAGTTACCCTCCCTACCGGACCTGCACACGGCCAGAACCAGGAAGCATGCAGAGAACATCGTCCGTGATCCGTCACACCCTGGACATCACCTGTTCCAGTATCTTCCCTCAGGTCGGCGTTTCAGCCAGTTGAGGATCAAGACCTCCAGGCTACAGAGAAGCTTCTTCCCACACGCCATCTCACTCATGAACAGCTGAACATCACAACACTACATTCTGAACACAGTCTACTACACACATACATCCTATCCATATTGTGATTGCAGATTGTTTGGTATCAGGATTAGCATGTTAGCGTATGGCTAGTATATTAGCTTTTTGAGGAGCGAATTTCCGGACATTTGTCCAACTAAAACGTCCGGACGCATTTTTATACACTGTAAAGAGGACATGTCTGGGGAAAAAGAGGACGCCTGGTCTCCCTAATTAACATATTAATGAGATTTTCAGCCACTCCTTGCTTTTCAAAAAGGGTCAAAGCGAGCCGACCTCCAGAACTACAGTCTGACCCCTCCTCAGCAACTGGATCAGCCAGCACTGCCTGTCTGAAGAGCATCCAAATACAACAAGGAGCTTCTGAAGGTGGAGTGAAATGAACTCAGATCAGATCAGATTTATTACTCATTTACATTCTTTCACTGTTACTGTACTCACAGTTAACCCTGCAGCTCCCCCTGGTGGTCAGGGCCCTCTAGAGCACATTAGACGAGTCCCTGGCAGCACTGTGGCTTTACCAGCAGCACAAACACACGTATCTACTGATGCTGTTCTGTTAGAAAGACTCTCAGGAATAAAAGCTAGAACATTATTATTGTCCATTACATTCCAGACAGAACCTTTAGAACCTTGTGTTCGGGCCCCATGAGAAGATGTTACACTGGGCCCCACAACTCTGACAGGGGCCCTACAAAATGTATTAACTGAGTATTTTAGTGGAATTGTCAGTCACAGGCCCTTAGAATCGCCCTGATTCTACACTCCAACCGTCCCCCAATACGGCGCCTGTGGTTCTACCTTAACAGTATAAATAAGGTCCTCAGTCACAAACCAGCCTGACTCTTCTACAGGGAAAACGAGCCTAATTAATCAGGTGGAGCAACACCAACAGTACCTGCAGCTTCAGTCACCCCCCAAAATACAGTGAGGTGTGCAGTGACACTACCAGCCTTCACCACTAGGTGGCCCTAGACACTAGGTGACCATCTACACTACCAGCCTTCACCACTAGGTGACCATCTACACTACCAGCCTTCACCACTAGGTGGCCCTCTGCTCTACCAGTCTTCACCACTAGGTGACCATCTACACTACCAGCCTTCACCACTAGGTGGCCCTAGACACTTGGTGACCATCTACACTACCAGTCTTCACCACTAGGTGTCCCTCTGCTCTACCAGCCTTCACCACTAGGTGTCCCTCTGCTCTACCAGCCTTCACCACTAGGTGTCCCTCTACACTACCAGTGTTCTCTACCAGGTGTCCAGCAGCTGAGCTCCTTTCTGAAGACTACAGGCTTGTTTGGAGACTCTGAAGTGAAGGTGTGTGAAGTGAATGTGAGGAGGTTGTGAGGCTGATCTTAACGTTAGTGTGGAAGAACTCCAGCAGTTTATTCATGAACCCCCACCCAGCAGCTCCACCCTGAGCTCTAAACACCAGCTTTCAGTTCAGTGTGGAGCTCCAGTCTCACAGCTGAAGCTCATCCTCTCTAAATGAACGAGCTCCGAGTCTGCACTGGTGAAAGTAGCAGATCCTTCAGGAGCTTTTGGAGCTTCTTCAGTTTGATACAGTGGAGGAACCTTCAAGGAACCTTTTTTGATCTAAAAACCCATTTCTTGAAGGTTCCTCAGAGCACCTTAAGAGTTTCCTCCACAGGTTCAGATAAAGCAGAGCTGTGTTAGTGACTCACCTGATTCTGCTGCTGCTCCTTCTGCTGCTCTTTAATTAGTCTGTCCGGAGGTGCTGCCATCTTGTGGTGAACAGTGAGTGCTGACGCTGCTGTGCTCTTGAGCACTAATTCATGCTGGTTGAAGTTGACTCTGGATGTCATAAATAAATAAATAAAATCCAAAATTCCCTAAATCTGTAGACCAAGCTTAGTTTTTTCTATTATATATTATTATATACAGTACACTGAAAGCTTGGAAAGTTGGGAGGGTCGACAAAGCCCTTGGAGTAGAGGAGGCTAAGAGCTGGCCACCAGCATCCAGCGACATTTACCAAAGGTGTCAAAGTTATTGACACTCATTCCTCAGGTAGAAGTGAGTGGAGATACTAGGGTTTAAAAGACTTCTATAGAAGCTGAAGTATCAACTAAAGCTTTTTACTCCAGTAAAAGTACTGGTTTCAGAACGACTTTAAGTAGAAAAGTAAAAGTAATGGAAGGAAAACAAAGGCCGAAAGCTTAGGTCACGCCACAGGGGTCTATAGTGCTCTACCCCTCTACACCTCAGCCATAATGAGGAGAATGATCTATTAAAATGTTGATGTTAAAAATGTTGGGCTGCACTAGGCTCCTGTTTCAGCTGCAGATCTGCCCATTGAAAATGAAGCATTTCAGTAATATCAGCTCTATTAAAGGAGCGTCTCTGTGCTCTACTGAGCATCAACATGAGCTTCATGGAGGAAAATATGAGGAGTCGTTGTCTAGAAGTTTTGTAAAGCTGCAGAAAGTCAGACTTCAGAGGCGTGTGATCAATAAGCTTTATTGGAATGTAAATGTGGGGCTCAGTCGGGACGTTTCACTGCAGCTCTCTTGAGTCTCTGCCACGGACACAGTCTTCATACTAGACTACAGACGTCTGCTGTGTGCTGCTGGAGAGTGACGGGACGTGTGCAGGTGTGATGGATCGCTTATAAACCAATAGGGAGTCAGAATGGAGTCTGTTTATACTTCTCATCCAACCTCGATCAGACTCACACTTTACGGATGTAGCGATTTATCTGGAGAGGGTTTATTTAAACAAGGCTATTGTTAAAATGTCAGATCAGATGATTGTGGGAAAATGTAAGGAGTAAAGTATAGATAACCACAATTTACGAACAAAGTTACGAAGTATTTGACACCTTAAGATGCTAAGTAACCAAAATCCAACATTTGCTAAACGTCATAATGATAACGTCTTCATAATGCTCAAGTTTAACATCTGTCCAACTTTGGAGCTCATGGGTCTACAACCCTGTGACTCATTCCTCCGCCACATTGACATTGCAGATGCCTTCTAACAATACAGACCAATCAGCGCTCTTTATTTAGGCCTCCTACATCTACGCTCACTGGCCATTTGATCAAAAATAACTACCATGCAGATTCACTCTGTTGGTGTACAGAGACAGACTGAAGCCTCAGCTACGGTATCAAGGTCACGGCTGTGCTGAGAATGGTCCACCACCTAAATAATACCTGATCAGCTGTGACCAGACACCAGACGGGGTGAATAAAAGCTACCAAAATAGGTCATGTGGAATGAAATAACTGTCATGACCTCTCCTATAATGGCCTTCAGAGGACACAGTTGTCACAGTCTGGTAAATCTATAACGTTTCCCACCTAAACACATCAGAATATCTGCGTCCAAATACTTATGATCAGGCTGTGTTAAACACTGTCCATTTATTTTTCACCACAAAGTAGGGCAGCAAATATCAGCCACCATCAAACTCTCTTGATGAAACTACCTCCACCATGTTTGGAGGCTGTACTTTAGTCTGGTTAGCTCTCACTGTGAGATGTTGATGAAACTACCTCCACCATGTTTGAAAGGTTGTACTTTAGCCTGGCTAGCTCTCAGTGTGAGTTGCTGATGAAACTACCTCCACCATGTTTGAAAGGTTGTACTTTAGCCTGGCTAGCTCTCAGTGTGAGTTGCTGATGAAACTACCTCCACCATGTTTGGAGGCTGTATTTTAGCCTGGCTAGCTCTCACTGTGAGATGTTGATGAAACTACCTCCACCATGTTTGGAGGCTGTATTTTAGCCTGGCTAGCTCTCACTGTGAGATGTTGATGAAACTACCTCCACCATGATTGGATGCTGTACTTTAGCCTGGTTAGCTCTCACTGTGAGTTGTTGGCCTGCTTCAAAATTTCCACCAAGATGCTTGGTCAGCTAAAAGACACCCACGCTGGCTACCTATCAAGCTGAGGGATTGAACTAACAACCTCCTGGTGATAAAGAAGGTACAACGTTTCGCTGTTAACCAGTCGTTTTTATTTGAATCACTTTAATACAGATTATTTGACACGATTACATCTTCAACAACACATCAGCTATGAAAACCTGCGTTCATGTTCACAGTAGCATCTCTACACAAACTGAACGGTATTACTTGGTTCCTGTAATAGCAGAGTCCTTAATAATGTAGACACAAACTGATCTCACGCTAGAACAGCAAAAACAGTATCTCAGGGAATGCACTTAAAGGCCTTAATAGGTCATAGCGCAAGGTCCTGCAAAGTGCTAAGTCATGGTACGACTCAGCACCACAAAGTGAGATGCAATTGTCTCGATTGTAGACCTTTAACTTGCTAAAGCATCCATATCAAGTTTGTGGAGCACGTAAATATCGTTAATATTAGTTTGTGATGTCACAACACCCCCCCCCCCCAGCACCTTTACATATAATCCTAATTTACATAATACAAAAATACAGTCTATAGACGTTTAGCCCCACCCGCTCACACTGAAGTTATAAGCCTGGGTTTCAACCCAGGCCCAGGCACGTAGCGGGGCAGCCCATCAGAGCTGGGCATATTTACATATATTTGTCTTAAAGGCACTGAATCTGATTCTACTAAACTGTACAAATGTTAAAAAGTGGAAAACGCTCTGCACTGCGGAAGCCCATTAAAGCCAGTGTTGAAACCAGCTCAACCTCAAATGCGTGTAACTCTGCCTTGTGGGCGAGCAGTAGAGTAAAGACTTCTAACACCACTCACTCAGAATCCCTCACTCAGCCCAGTACAGTGAGTATCAGTGAGTAGCGACGTCCTGAGCCCCACAGTGCAGCTCTGTACGGAAACTTTTGGAGTTCCACAGTGTCTTAAATGTGGCCGCTTTATGATAATGCATTACTAGGTTGTCCTGGAAACGTTAATGTAGCTTACATTCGCCCCTCGACCAATCTGAGATCGGCATCGTCCCCAAAAACACTGACCGGTCAACCTCTAAACCCATATATTCCCCTCTTTAAACCCATTCATGATTTCCTTCTTTCAAGCCTCAACAGCTAATGTGAATTAAAATAAGCATTATTTTTTTTATGACTTATTGTTTATGAATGCTATTGTTTATAGTTTATAGTCCCTCCCTATATAGTGAAAAGCTAATAAGGAAGTTGGGATCCATTTCAGGTACAGTCATAGTCTTATGCAAAGATTTGGGCACCTATTGTCAAGTGTAAAGTTCTACACATTTAAGCCACACTGAAAAATTACTGGAAAAACATAACTTATCTAAGATGACGAGAGTAAGAGTGTATCTGTATAAATTAAAAATGTGAAGAATTTAAATTATTGTGTTAATTATCAGTTATCGAATCGTATTGCAATTCTATATTGATGCATCTCTCAAGTTTGGCTGAAGTTTTAAGTCTGATATAGACGGGTGATTTGGAGTGGGTGTGGTCACTCTGTAAGGTCCGCCTCTCCATCAGGTGCCCCCTCACCTCCGGCCCCTGCGTCCTGCAGCATCTGCTTGTACTGGCTTTTGAAGAAGCCGGCCTGAATGGAGACAGAAAATAAACAGTTATGATATCAGTAACGATAATGATAACAATGATATGGATAACAACAAGAATAACGATAATAATAACAATAATATTGACACCAATAACAATATCAGTAACAACATTGATAGTGATAATAAAGATAATAGCAATAACAATAGCAATAATAATAAATACAATAATGCTAATAAGGATAAACAGTAATGATAACAATAACAATATGAATATCTGCACTGACCTTGTAGAGACCAGCAGTAATGAGAGCCAAAATCAGCAGCCCTCCTATTGCTCCTCCGATGATCTCCTTCACTAGGTTTTTCTCCTCATACACCTCCACCTGGGTATTTATCTACACACACACACACACACATATATATATTATTTACAGTACAGGCCAAAAGTTTGGACACATCTTCTCATTTAATGCGTTTTCTGTATTTTCATGACTATTTACATTGTAGATTCTCACTGAAGGCACCAAAACTATGAATGAACACATGTGGAGTTATGTACTTAACAAAAAAAGGTGAAATAACTGAAAACATGTTTTATATTCTAGTGTCTTAAATAGCCACCCTTTGCTCTGATTACTGCTTTGCACACTCTTGGCATTCTCTCAATGAGCTTCAAGAGGTAGTCACCTGAGATGGTTTTCAGGTGTGCCTTATCAGGGTCAATTAGTGGAATTTCTTGCTTTATCAATGGGGTTGGGACCATCAGTTGTGTTGTGCAGAAGTCAGGTTACTACACAGCCGACAGCCCTACTGGACAACTGTTAAAATTCATATTATGGCAAGAACCAATCAGCTAACTAAAGAAAAACGAGTGGCCATCATTACTTTAAGAAATGAAGGTCAGTCAGTCCTTTAAATGTGTCCCCAAGTGGAGTCACAAAAACCATCAAGTGCTACAGCGAAACTGGCACACACGAGGACCGACCCAGGAAAGGAAGACCAAGAGTCACCTCTGCTTCTCAGGACAAGTTCATCCGAGTCACCAGCCTCAGAAATCGCAAGTTAACAGCAGCTCAGATCACAGACCAGTTGAATGCCACACCAGTTCTAGCACCAGACCCATCTCTAGAACAACTGTTAAGAGGAGACTGCGCAAATCAGGCCCTAATGGTCAAATAGCAGGTATATGTAGGTCAGGGGTTATGTAGCCTTATGGTGCGGTCTTGCTAAAAATTAGTATTTGGATCTACTAAAGTTAGAATATTCAGAAAAAGAGTTGTGAGACGGTCGTTTTCCTGCTACAAGGCTGAAACAGGTGCATACGCAAGAGGTTTGTGGCCTAAACAGGAATCTATACATCACTGGTCATCACATTTGCATTTTTGACACCAAGACATCAACCACATCCTCCAGTGTTAGCGGTCTGTAGACCAGGGCTAATTATGTAGCACCAGTTTTTGTAAATTTGGCCCACGTCTGAGCTCACTGGTTTCAAGCTGTTTACTAAGACAAACATGCAGCACACATGCACATACACATACACATACATTGCACATCCATTGTTTAGTCTACCACACTCTGTGTACGTTGAACGTCGTACGTCCCTGATAGCATAGATGAAGCTCAATACCTACATGTCAGCTAAATACACTATGTGTCCAAATGTTTGTGGACACCCCTTCTAATGAATTCATTCAGCTGCTTTAAGTTGCACCCACTGCTAGAGCAGTACTTAGTAGAATAGAACTCCCTGGAGCAGATGTACACAAACCTTACTGGCACCATGCCTAATGACATGGCATGTGCTAGAGGGGTATAAAGCCCCCCAGGATTAAGCCGTGACCACATTTCAAACCACCTTCAAATGTGGTCAGGATTCTCTTGATTTTGTGTGGTTTTTAGGTGTCCAGACTATCACAAATCTCAAATCTGGACCACTGACCAACAGTTAACAGATGTGCCAGCCAACACCAGCCCTCCACTTGGAGAGAGCCAATTGTGCTCTCTCAGACTGCGGCTGCTGATGGCAAAGCGCAATGACTCTGGATTGGAACTCTCAATAGACCACTGAACCACTCGGACCCCTGTAGATATGGTCGTGATAAAATAATAAACTTTTGACAGCCAGACTGTGCTGACAGTGACATGTTTTACAAAACACCCCGACTACAGCTTTAGCCCAACACACCACAACTAATGTAAATCCGGCAATAAAAGCTGCTTCTAAAGCAGGTCTGTGAAGAAAGGGTCAGTTCAGTTACCGTTCTGATGGGGGCGGTGTGGAGAGAGTCCGAGGAATAGTAGACGTATTGGTTTTTGTCATAATCCAGGGTTGCTGTACTGATCAGCTCAAAAATGGCGGTCTTCAGTCCCGTCTAAGAGAAGATACATGAACAACAGACAAGGGTATTAGGGATGTAATGGTACACAAAAGTCACGGTTTGGTTGGCACAGTGGTTTGGACCTTATACTTCGCTCGGAAGACAGTTGTCTGTTCCGCCTAGGGCCGCATAGCGCCCCTATATATATATATATATGTGTGTGTGTGTGTGTGTGTGTGTAGGTATACGTGTTAATGATGTATTTGGGTACAGCACATTTACCTGTTCGATCCAGCCGGAGCTCATGTTCGCAGATATATTGTATAACTCCGCTTCTCGTCTCAAGAAGACTGCATTACACCTGAACACTCTGCACAAAGCCACCGAGCAGTTCTGCACCAAACAGAGAGAGAGCAAGAGAAAGAGAGAGAGGGGAAACATGAGGAAAACCAGGAGCATGAATCCAAACTTCAGGCAAAGACTGGACCAGCCCCTCCGTACTTGACAGTGATGTTCAAAAGCCGATCCGCACCAAGAGCCCTTCCAGCTTCAAGTACGGCTCGGCTCTACCCGCTATCCTTTAAGATCCACGAAGGACAAGCGTCCAGACTTTTTTCTGTCCTGCACCGAAGTGGTCGAACGAACTTTCTCTGGGTGTCTGAACGGCAGAGTCCAACGCTCGATGTCTTCAAACCCAGATTGAAGAACCTCCTTTTCCAAGAGTACTCAGGCAGAGTGTAGAGTGTGTAGAGGATTGTTGTCTCCAGACTGGCTGTATTCTGTATTTAGTAGAGTCTAAGCTTAGAGGGGTCTTTTGGATCCTAGTCTATATAAAGTATAGGTGCACTGGAGAAGAGTGTCTGCTAAACGCCTTCAATAGAAACGTTTTCGAGCCTGTTTTGGTCATAGCCGACGGAATATGTTGTTTGGGGGGAGGGATACCCAAAGCTGATCCCACCTCTCACTGTGCTTTCCTTCTCTCTCTCTTTCTCTCTCTCTGGGTGCTGAATGTGTGACCTGTTGATCTAATGTTTTTTCTACTCTGTATATTTATTTATGTAATATTTTACCTACATAATTTTCCTCCAACAGTTTCTCAAGGATCTTATAATTATTAACATCGTGCAACCGCTACTCACCACCAGCGGCTTTTTCTGTAGCGCCGCCACAAAGTCAGAGATTGTGGGTTTCTCGTCTCGATCTGTGCTACAGCCTTTAATCTAGAAGAAAAGAAAAAACAGTACACGATCAGCCATCTTCACTACAATCCAGGGTAGATGTACTTGCTCATACTTACCGTCATCCTTCCTGCCATTATACCAGTGTTTATTTAAAGACCATTTATTTTAATAGAGTCTAACCTACAGCCTGTCTCTCTTTCAAGGAGCAGTTTGGTAAAAAAAAAAAAAAAGAATCAAAGAATCGCGACAGATTCAGTCGATCAACCGAGACATGTTTGAGGTGCGCTTCTTTAGTTGGGACTGTGGGACGCAAACACAAGCTGTGTCCAAATCTGTGCCCTGTTCACTATGTAGCGCAGTCCGAAAACGTGCTGCAAAATGTTCAGTGCGCTGTAACAATCCCACGATGCACCACAGTATACAGTGTACAAACGTTGTACACTAAACGGAATCAGAATACCCACAATCCCTTGAGTTCAGTCCCGTTGGTTTAAAGATTAGCATGCAGTTGCTCTGAGGGAGACACGTTGAGGGAGACGCACTCGGCTGTTGTGCACAGGGAGGTGTCCAAAATCGATCACTACCTAGTGGGATTCTGTTCCCTATAAAAGTGCATATGTAGTAATCTGAATTTAGCATTTAGGGAAATGCTTACTAAATATATCTTTTGAACTTAAGACTGATCTAGTGTTTGTTAGCAATGTTAGCCTAGCATCTCCTGTCAGCAACCAAACACGTCTTGGCTGACCGGCTGCATTTGGGGTCATTGATCAATCATATTCTTTGGGTTAATTCAGGCTATCTACATATTCAGTCCTGGGGCACTGAATAATAAGCTTACTGTGCATCCTCCACAGCGGAGGTGAATGAAAGCAGACGTCTGAACCTCTATAAAAGCTCCCTTACAGAAAGTTCTTCCACCCAATGGTGATGAAGACGCTGTCTAACGCCTGAGACACTGTTCTACCAGAGTTCTGAGACGATCCTGGCCTTAAAATCCATTCATGGTGGATGGATACATTGGCAGGGTGTCGTGTGGCAAGAAATAGTCCCAAAATAAAAGGTATTAGTTCAGATTCTCAATTTTCCCATCATTATAATTTCATACAAAACTCAGAAGATACGTGTAGGTTCACTGGTGTGTTTGGAAAGTCAATGAAATTAGGCTATGATATTTGTGCTGTAGTCATGGCGACCAACGCCTGGTTCCATTCACCACCACTGAGTCCAGTGGAGTTTCACACCACACCCCTCACTCTGAATGGGTTCATCTCGACCATAGACAGTTCTTAGCTTTTACAGATTCAGTACCTGCAAGTTAGTGGCCCAGATGTCCTTATCTCCCAGTTTTATTGGCACTCTGATGAAAACAGTGAGGTTTACGTCCCGTAGGTCGTTCTCCACCTAGAAGAAAGGGTGAGAGATTGAAGAGGAGTTGAATCAGAATCAGAATCTGGTCTGAGAGAGCACAATTCGTCATGAAACCCACTGCGTTCTTTGTTCTGCCTACCTTGAAAATTTGACTGACTGGCTTCACCAGGTTGTTCTTCCCTGCGGTGAAGTTAATGTGGATGCTGGAGTTCTCGTGCCTTGAGGAAAATCGACCAAATGACGTTATTTACAATCCCAGAGCTTGAAAGATGCTCTCTAGACATACATGAGCAGCCCCATGCTCAGTGCCCTTCTCACACAACAGGAAGGTAGGAACAGGGAAACTAACCTTATCAGTGCGACGTAGATGGCGTATTTCACATCAATGCTTTCGTTTTTGGACAGCTCGCTGAAAGGTGAGTGTTTGTCGTTGCCACTGTGAGGTTGGGGAAAGTTGGGTCAGTTAAGTAAGTAGAACACATTCTGACACAACGCATTTAGACAGGCAGAAATGTTGTGTGGTGACATTCAGCCCTACTTGTTTTCAGCTCCTGCTGTTCCTACTTAGAGGTGGGGTTTACTGTAACAGACTGAGGGGCTAATTGTGCCATTTCCGTGGGCTGATAACACATACCCACACATTATCCTAAAGCCATCACACAGCTGCCTCAGCATCTGAATAATGAATTCAACACAAATAGCCTCTTCCTGCAGACCCCTCTAGTGGTGCTGGACTGTGTGGTGTGGTGAATTTGGTGGTGTCGTCAGGAGGAGTGTACTGTAGATGTGATGGTGGGTCAGGAGGAGTGTACTGTAGATGTGATGTTGGGTCAGGAGTGTACTGTAGATGTGATGGTGGGTCAGGAGTGACTGTAGATGTGATGGTGGGTCAGGAGCGTACTGTAGATGTGATGGTGGGTCAGGAGAATACTGTAGATGTGATGGTGGGTCAGGAGTGTACTGTAGATGTGATGGTGGGTCAGGAGGAGTGTACTGTAGATGTGATGTTGGGTCAGGAGTGTACTGTAGATGTGATGGTGGGTCAGGAGTGACTGTAGATGTGATGGTGGGTCAGGAGCGTACTGTAGATGTGATGGTGGGTCAGGAGAATACTGTAGATGTGATGGTGGGTCAGGAGTGTACTGTAGATGTGATGTTGGGTCAGGAGTGTACTGTAGATGTGATGGTGAGTCAGGAGCGTACTGTAGATGTGATGGTGGGTCAGGAGGAGTGTACTGTAGATGTGATGGTGGGTCAGGAGAATACTGTAGATGTGATGGTGGGTCAGGAGTGTACTGCAGATGTGATGTTGGGTCAGGAGTGTACTGTAGATGTGATGGTGGGTCAGGAGGAGTGTACTGTAGATGTGATGGTGGGTCAGGAGGAGTGTACTGTAGATGTGATGGTGAGTCAGGAGCGTACTGTAGATGTGATGGTGGGTCAGGAGGAGTGTACCGTAGATGTGATGGTGGGTCAGGAGGAGTGTACCGTAGATGTAATGGAGGGTCAGGAGCATACTGTAGATGTGATGGTGGGTCAGGAGTGTACTGTAGATGTGATGGTGGGTCAGGAGGAGTGTACTGTAGATGTGATGGTGGGTCAGGAGGAGTGTACTGTAGATGTGATGGTGGGTCAGGAGTGTACTGTAGATGAGATGGTGGGTCAGGAGGAGTGTACTGTAGATGTGATGGTGGGTCAGGAGGAGTGTACCGTAGATGTAATGGAGGGTCAGGAGTGTACTGTAGATGTGATGGTGGGTCAGGAGTGTACTGTAGATGTGATGGTGGGTCAGGAGGAGTGTACTTTAGATGTGATGGTGGGTCAGGAGTGTACTGTAGATGTGATGGTGGGTCAGGAGGAGTGTACCGTAGATGTAATGGAGGGTCAGGAGCATACTGTAGATGTGATGGTGGGTCAGGAGTGTACTGTAGATGTGATGGTGGGTCAGGAGTGTACTGTAGGTGTGATGGTGGGTCAGGAGTGTACTGTAGATGTGATGGTGGATTAGGAGGAGTGTACTGTAGATGTGATGGTGGGTCAGGAGTGTACTGTAGATGTGATGGTGGGTCAGGAGGAGTGTACTGTAGATGTGATGGAGGGTCAGGAGTGTACTGTAGATGTGATGGTGGGTCAGAAGGAGTGTACCGTAGATGTAATGGAGGGTCAGGAGCATACTGTAGATGTGATGGTGGGTCAGGAGTGTACTGTAGGTGTGATGGTGGGTCAGGAGTGTACTGTAGATGTGATGGTGGATTAGGAGGAGTGTACTGTAGATGTGATGGTGGGTCAGGAGGAGTGTACTGTAGATGTGATGGTGGGTCAGGAGTGTACTGTAGATGTGATGGTGGGTCAGGAGTGTACTGTAGATGTGATGGTGGGTCAGGAGTATACTGTAGATGTGATGGTGGGTCAGGAGAATACTGTAGATGTGATAGTGGGTTAGGAGAAGTGTACTGTAGATGTGATGGTGGGTCAGGAGTGTACTGTAGATGTAATGGTGGGTCAGGAGGAGTGTACTGTAGATGTGATGGTGGGTCAGGAGTGTACTGTAGATGTGATGGTGGGTCAGGAGTGTACTGTAGATGTGATGGTGGGTCAGGAGTATACTGTAGATGTGATGTTGGGTTAGGAGTGTACTGTAGATGTGATGGTGGGTCAGGAGGAGTGTACTTTAGATGTGATGTTGGGTTAGGAGTGTACTGTAGATGTGATGGTGGGTCAGGAGGAGTGTACTGTAGATGTGATGTTGGGTTAGGAGTGTACTGTAGATGTGATGGTGGGTCAGGAGTGTACTGTAGATGTGATGGTGGGTCAGGAGGAGTGTACCGTAGATGTGATGTTGGGTTAGGAGTGTACTGTAGATGTGATGTTGGGTTAGGAGTGTACCGTAGATGTGATGGTGGGTCAGGAGAATACTGTAGATGTGATGGTGGGTTGGGAGGAGTGTACTGTAGATGTGATGGTGGGTCAGGAGGAGTGTACTGTAGATGTGATGGTGGATTAGGAGGAGTGTACTGTAGATGTGATGGTGGGTCAGGAGGAGTGTACTGTAGATGTGATGGTGGGTCAGGAGTGTACTGTAGATGTGATGGTGGATTAGGAGGAGTGTACTGTAGATGTGATGGTGGGTCAGGAGGAGTGTACTGTAGATGTGATGGTGGGTCAGGAGTGTACTGTAGATGTGATGGTGGGTCAGGAGGAGTGTACTGTAGATGTGATGGTGGGTCAGGAGTGTACTGTAGATGTGATGGAGGGTCAGGAGCATACTGTAGATGTGATGGTGGGTCAGGAGGAGTGTACCGTAGATGTGATGTTGGGTTATGAGTGTACTGTAGATGTGATGGTGGGTCAGGAGGAGTGTACTGTAGATGTGATGTTGGGTCAGGAGTGTACTGTAGGTGTGATGGTGGGTCAGGAACGTACTGTAGATGTGATGGTGGTGAGACTGGTTTGGGGTGGGGGTGGGGGAGTAGTATCATGTGCAGCATTCCTCATTCTGAGATACGTGTGAAGTGTGTGTGTTGGTAGAATATCGGTCCTACCTGGCAGCAGTTGCACTGAACTTCACCGTCCTGTCAAAGTTACTTTCTTTGTTAATGCTGTATGTGATCTCGAAGACCGCCTAAAAAAGGAACACCCAATGAGAAGATCAGGGTTAAACCAGATGCACAGACAACACTGCAAATTCAGAGGCTCATTCTCAGCTTGCCTCCACACTTCCTTAACTAGTACAGTCAGCCAAACTGAATCTAATGCAAAGTACCTTATTCTCCTTATTCTGCCTTAATCCTGGGTCATTTATTAACGATGCAAATACTACTGATAAAAGCTCAGTCCCAGAGAAAACCATATTTGACTTACAAAGGCGTTCTCCCTGAGGATGGGTTTACTGATGTAGCAGGTGGTCTTCCCCTGAAAAATTTGCTGATCGCTGTCCACAGACTCACACTCCACTCGGCCCTGCTCACACAGAAAACCTTTTGAGCTTTTGAACGGTACAGCATTTTAGATGCAGTCCAGTTTCACCAGAGAGCTTAGCAATGTAAAACCTCAGGGCCTTGTATGCCTTCAGAGAAGGTTTCTGTCACATTTTATGGTCCATTATGACTGAATCAGACAATTGTGTTTCATGTTGTGAGGAGATCATCATCTTATTTCCCAATTCAAACAATGATGGCAAATTCTGAACCATTTAAAATACAACAGAAAACCTATTGGTAAAACTAACAGTGTTACGGGTGGGTGGTTTACCTGGTATACCGACATGGGTTAGAGTAATGACATGTATAGACAGCGCCTCTGTTTAATATTATTTAATATTATTTAATATTATTTAGTATAGGGCTGCAACTATCTAATATTTTTGGAATCGAGTATTCTGTTGTTTTTTATATCAATTAATCTAATTCAGTACCTGTTTACTGGTAAACCTCCTGAAGGAAAGTCCAAAGGGGTACGTCAGCATGACGTGAGCGTTGTAGGAGTTCTCGCCTCTGTTCGCCACGAAAACCGTCACGTTCATGTCCTGCATAATTCCAACCTTTATGTCTGAGTGTCTGAAAAAGATACAGAAATATAAAATATACAAAGGTAGTAAATCGATCTGCTGAGGCCTCTGCTGTTATTATTATCTGTTATTATGGGCTAGATGAGTCTAAAGCCGCCCCAGCATTAAGCTGTGCAGCAGCGGAAGAACTGCGTTCTATGGAATGATGGTGGAGCACAATCCAATACTTTTGGTCAAAGTTGGGGGGTTGGGGATGATGAGGTGGGTCAAATCCTAACAGTAATACAAGTCCAAAATCTAGTAGAAAGCCGGCTTCCCTGGACAGTACAGACAGTTACTCCAACTATTTTTAATTTGAATACTTTTGATTTTAGAAGAAACAGTGAATGAGCAGGTATCCCAATACTTTTGTCTGTATAGTGTATCTTGACGGTGGGGGGGGTTCTAATAAATTTGCTTTGGTTTGGACTGTTTCGGATTTGTAGAAGAGCCTCAAAAGTCCAGCCATAGTCTGACTGGAGTGCTCCTTTAAGCTTAATTACTTTGAATTAGCTTTTTAAATGTGACAACAGAAAGTAATTAACTCAAGGCAGTGCATGATTTCCTCACCCAGAGAAGTTGAAATCCACTTTCAGGTTGTCAATGCAAATGTTGTCAGTTCCACAGTTTATTTCAAAATCCAGCTGTGAAGTTAGATTAGATAGTTAATGATGTTGGACTGCAATGCTAGGTCTAATGTTGGGCTCTGTCTATTATTTCATTTAGAGGCTAATACATTGTTTACAAACTAGTATAACTCAAGTATTGGATCAAGTACTGGAGTTCTTAGACCAGAGTTCTGGGATCAGAGTCCGAAGATCAGAGATCTGAGTTTTTAGATCAGTTCTAAGATCAGAGTTCTTAGACCAGAGTTCTGAGATCGGAGTTCTGGGATCAGAGTTCTGGGATCAGAGTTCTGAGTTCTTAGACCAGAGTTTTAAGAGCAGAGATCAGAGTTTTTAGATCAGTTCTAAGATCAGAGTTCTTTGACCAGAGTTCTTAGATCAAAGTTCTTAGATCAGAGTTTTTAGATCAGAATTCTGGGATCAGAGTTCTTAGATCTCAGTTCTAAGACCAACATTCTGAGATCAAAGTTCTACAATGTGAGCTCCAAAACCAGAGTTCTGATATCTCAGTTCTGGGATCAGAGTTCTGGGATCAGAGTTCTTGGATCAGAACTTTTAGATCAGAGTTCTAAAAGAGATCTCATTTCTGAGATGAAAGTTCTGAGATCTAAAATGTGTTCTAAAATGTGAGTTCTGAGATCAGAGTTCTGAGTTCTTAGACCAGAGTCCTCAGATCAAAGTTCAGAGTTTTTAGATCAGAATTCTGCGATCACAGATCTTAGATTTCAGTTCTTAGATTTCAGTTCTTAGATCTCAATTCTTAGATCACAGTTCTGGGACCAGAGTTCTTAGATGTGTTCTGCTGTAGAAGATGAATTAAGAAAGGCTTACTAAAGACTCTTACATTGTGATCTGAGGTGGTTCGTATACCAGGAAGAAGAACTGGCTTTAAAGAGTCCAGTCCTCTAATGGGGACGCCCTCAAAAGAAAAGGTCAACTCGTTGGACAGCGGGTTCACAACGTCCTCAGTGCAGGCCTGACAGAGCAAGATAGAGCAGAATAAATCAACACAAGTGAGAATTAAATATTAGACACCAGTAGACCAACATCCACAGGTGTCAGTCCAGAGTATGTATGAGTCAGACTAGATTATAAGATCAGATCAGATTTGAACGGTATCAGCGAACACTCAGGATTAAGACCCTCAGATTGGGGGGGGCAAATTATGGCTGTAGGTGAGTGATAGGATACTGTATTGTTCTTGGTAACATTACACAAAAGAACATGACATGACCACCCCGTCACACTAACTCGTTTTGTCTATTAATAAAATACTGTTGCTGTGAATGATATCACAAAAAGGACGTGACATCATTTGCCACGCTCAGCCCAATCCAACCACACCGTCACAAATAGAGTGATTTTGCTTTTATACCACATGAAGAACTGTGGCCATTTTAGAATCCAATTAACCACCATGTCACGCCTTGTTGTGAATATGGCTCCCATGTCTGAATAAAATGTATAATATTTAGAAGGACTTTATCCCTGAGGTGGGAGGATACGGTTTTGGAGGTTGATCATATCATTCATGTTTTGCATTTTTACAGAATGTGTAGAACATTAAAGGTGGTGATTATCTAAAGGTTTTTATTATCAGAAATTTTGGCTTTTAAATAACATGACCTGAAAAAATTGTGCTGGAAATTACGAACAAAGTAAAGAAGATATGTTTTGATTTTAGGTTGAATTTCAACACCAATTTACAGAAATTTTATCCAGCCTTCGTTTGGTTCATATCAACTGATGCTTTTTTATGAGATTAGAATAAAACCTTTAAACCTCTGTCCCATATCCTCCTGAGCCTCATTTTTTGTCCAATGGGCTGGGTATCTAGCATTGCTGTCCAATAAAAATCATGTATCTCCAAAATAGCAACTTTACAGGACAAGGCAGAAACGTCCTGAACGGAAGTCAATCTAAAATAGTTTAGAGTTAGAGTTTATTCCATGTAGGTTAGAGCATTTCTATTGGTCCATTCATCCAGAATCGTTCACACAGTGTACAGAAGCAGCAACCAAGGAGGAAACCTAAAACGGACAAAAGATGGAGATACATATTTTTCACTGGACAGCAGCAATATGTACATTTTGGGGGCGTAAATAAAAAGATTTAAGGTTCACCATTACGATCTTTTCCCAAAACCAGTTTCTGTAGCAAGAGATTAAAACGAATAGTTCTGCTGCACAACACAGGTCTGTCACAACACACTAAGCAATTCACTCACCTCTATGGAGAACGTGTGGTCTTTGCAGATTTCACTCAGACCAACCACCATCGTGTCAGACAGGATGCGTTTTTTTGCTGAGAAAAACGCCCGGTAGGTCTGCCGTTTGGCGTCAAGTTTTAATGAGTAGTTAATATTTGCTTCCAAGTCTAAACAACAGGGACAAAAATGTCTTGAAGAAAACCGTGTCAACTAAAGCAACACCAAAAGGTACAGCACGTATCCTGAAGTCGGGCAGTTTGGATCACACAGCCATACAGACCTGATCTCTGAGAGTTATATCTGATTAGTTTGAAGCACAAATGCAGAGTGTTCTGCAAAGGACTTGAGCAGTCCGTGTTTTTGGTGGGGATTTTCGTAGGTCTATATGTCACTTTGGTCTCCAAGGACACGATGGGTCTGGACCTGAGCAGAACAGCAGGGAGCAGTAATGTGTCAGTGCAGAGTTTTGAGCAAGAACATGGAAAGCACAATTTGTGTGGGGCACTGTAATGGGGTGGAGAGGCGCTGTAAGGACGATTCTAAGGGCCCATGACTGATAGGGCTCCTCAAAAATGTATTAATTGAGTATTCTGAGAATTGCCGAATTGTGGGCTTCTGAGACCCAGTGTAATATCTTTTCATGGGGCCCTGGCAGCACCCCGGGAAGGAGGGATGCGCTCCACATGTTCGTCTCCACATTTTGCCAAACCTGAACAACATGGCCGCTCCTTTAGATCCAATAGCAATGTCCTGCAGCTGGTCGTTATTCTGGTCCAGGGCAGTCTGGCTCAGAGACAAGCCGAAGAACCGCAGATCCGTCCGCACAGACGAACCACTGATTCTCTGCCATTAGAAAAACAGAAAAGAGATGGTCATGTTCAGGGCGACGCCCTCTAGTGTACCACTGCAAAGGTTTTAAAGTACTGGGACTTTAAAAGTATTGGGACGCCTGCTCATTTAATGTTTCTTCTGAAATCAAGGGTATTAAAAAGAGCTGATCCTGCTTTTGTTGGAGCAGCTGTCTCTGCTGTCCAAGGACGACGGTTTCTGCTAGATCCTGGAAGAGCATTGCTGTGAAGATTTTGTTGCATTTAGTGAGGTCAGAATGCTGGATGATCAGCACCTCACCTCATTCCATCCAAAAGTACTGGATGGAGAGCCAACCATCGTTCCAGATGCTCCACATCTCAATACTGCTAGCACACACCTGGCATTAGGCAGCATGGTGCCAGTAGGTCATTGATGTTTATATGCTCCAGAGTGTCCTATTTTATTGACAGTACGTCTCTACAGGGATAAGACAAGGTGATGTCTCTCGTTCTTATTCACCCACTCACCTGTGAATAGGTGGGGGAGAGGTCTCCCGTTCTTCCATTAAAGATGTAGACGCTGCCATGTCCATTGTCCTCCAGAGGAGCTCCAATAACAACATCAGCGATTCTATCCCCATCTAGATCTCCTGGACTGGCCAGCGAGGAGCCAAACCTACCCCTCTGGCCAGCCATTCCTTCCAGTGTCATTATTTGCCTCTTTCAAAAAAATATGAAGGAAAAATTAATTAGGTTGCATATGACCAGTCCAGATGACCAGCAGGTTATGCCCCAGAAGCAAATCATTGGCTGAAAACAATATTAGGAGGAAACCAGACGATAACTGAGGGCTGAGGGCTTTGTTTGACTTACCCAGTCTGAAACGGAGTAGACAAAGACTATTCCTTCCTGACCAGACTGTGTATACAGTGGAGCAGAAACCAGCAGCAGGTCTGCGAAGGTGTTACTCCTGAAGTCCACCACACACACTTCAGCTCCAAAGTAGGCTCCAATCTGAGGCTGAAGGAAAGAGGACCAGTTCAGGGTTTAATTCAAGAGAAGGCTTGTTCATTAGTCTGTGACCTGCGGGCAGGAGAACCTGTAAAATGAGCTGAGCACCTTGGGAGAATCCAGCCGATTGATCGTTCCCCACTTGTCTGAACGAATCACTACTCCTTTATGCTCGTGCCTTGGAGCTCCCAGAACAACATACGTGTTGCTGCGAGTATTCGCCACTGTCATGGAGTAACCTGTGAACACAGTGATCATCAGAGCTTCTCTTAATGAGGTCGGCCACTTTATTAGAAACACCTACCTCCTGCGCTTCCACTCGCTGGCCACTTTGTTGGAAATCACAAAACACTTCACTTACAAGCACTGGCCACTTTATTAGAAACACCTACTCTTGTGCTTCCACTCGCTGGCCACTTTATTAGAAACACCTACTCTTGTGCTTCCACTCGCTGGCCACTTTATTATAAACACCTACTTTTGTGCTTCCACTCGCTGGCCACTTTATTAGAAACACCTACTCTTGTGCTTCCACTCGCTGGTCACTTTACTAGAAACACCTACTCTTGTGCTTCCATTCGCTGGTCGCTTTATTAGAAACACCTACTGTTGTGCTTCCACTCGCTGGCCACTTTATTGGAAACCACTAGCAAAACTTCGACCCACTGACCACTTAATTAGAATCTTCCACCTGGTCAGTTTTTGACCACAAGACCACTGTTGACCAGATCTTTTTGGGTTGGTGGGCAGTTCTCAGCACAGTGGCGCTGGTGAGAGTCTTTGAGGTACATCAGCGTAACTGCTAGGCTGAGAGCAGACGACCACAGACCACCACCTAAAAACTGTGCATCAACAGATGAGCGACAGTCTCTAACTGAACTCCAGCAAAGTGGAGCTACAGGAGAGGGGTTTCTGATAAAATGGCCGGGGAGTGCAGCAGTGTTTGGAGATCATCCTTACCTAAATAGCTGTCGTGTTCACTGCCCGCCTGAAATTCGCCATAAGGACTTCCACGTGAATACCGCTGGTATCCTCCTTTCCACTGGTAAGCCCCAACTGCGCTCAACAGTACGATCCCCTGAACACACAGAGAAACATCAGCTCATACATGTGAGCTTCAAGATAAACAATGAGTGTTACACTTCATATGGTGTTCTGACTCCATCAGAACATATGGACTAAATGGACAAAAGTATTTGGACACCCGCTTGTTCATTGTTTCTTCTAGAATCAAGGGTATTAAAACATGTTTGTGCTGCTTTTAGAGTTAGAGTAACTGTCTCTACTGTCCATGGAAGAAGGCAGCGTTCTATTTGATTTTGGAGGGGAGCATTGTAGTCAGGCTTTGTGTGTCTTTATTCGGGGGCAAAGTACCTGTGAAAGCCACACTTCCAATCTCATCGCCTTAATTGGAACACCTTTTGCCTTCACTTACTTTTTCTAGCCTGCACTGTGGATGTTTACTCACCGATGTGCCGGGTAAAAGCTATGAGCAGTGCAGCTGTTTATGTGTTATTAGTTTAGTTAAATTCTGTTAGTCTAAAATTGTGACATCAATATATATGTCCATGTCCATAGGCTTCTTTTTACCCCTGACAAGTTTTCACCGACAACTGACCAGTCCACCACACCACAAATTTATCGGATGCATATAAAATAAAACCCATTCTTTAAAAGTACATTTGGGAGACTCTCCACACTGAAGCCGTCCTGTGCAAACTCCATTCTGGAGGAATCCCCTGATGTCTGGGTCCCTAGAACAAATCAGAAAAAAATAAGTCAAGAGACAAATCCACACAAAAATAAAGGTCAAAGTAATAACTGACTCGCAAACCTGTTTGGCCCTAGATAATACAGTTGCACTAGAAATGATTCCCCTCTCACTACACATTAGGGTTATTAGCTAAATGTCCAAACCTTCAGCTGTTTGCAATCAACCAATCAAACAAGCAATCAATCAATATCTCAACAGAAACTAATAGATCAAGTGCTTGTTCAACATTTACACAAATATGACTTTTAATTACGACTGCAGTCTCAGAGTTCTTCAACCCCTCAGAGATTGCTGATTATGAGGTTTGACTGCATGTTAGAAATATGGGCAAGTCAAGAGCTCACTGCATTCAAAAACAAGGAGAAGGGTCCAGAAAGTAGCAAAGCCCTGAATGGTCCCAGAGTTAGAGGGACACTGGCTACACTACCTGGACGTGGCAAAAAGAGGAAGCCATCACTGGCTGCCATCAGATTCCTGAGGAGGCGGGTGGTCAGAAACCCTAGAGTGACTGCAAAAAAGACCTGTAGCAGGATTTGGTGGCAGCCAGCACTGAGGTTTCAGCCTGCACTAACACTGAAGCTTGCCATAGCCGGACACCTCTACTGACCCAACAACACAAGAACAGTGGGCTTCAATCTGCTCAGAACCAAATAAATAAGCCACAGGAGTTCTGAAGTTTAGTTCTGTGGAGCGACATTGAAACAAAAATTGTTCAGGCCTGTTAATAAGCAGTATATCCGTCTGAAGAATACACTGAAAAGAACACCCTGCCTACAGTGAAGCATGCTGGTGGCTCGGAGATGCTCTGGGGCTGCTTTTGCTTCATCTGGCACTGGTAACCTGCAGCTTGTGGAGGAAAGGCAAGACGGAGTCAATCAATGATCAGGAAATCCAAGTTGAAAGTGTCATGCCTGAAGCTGGGCATCATTGGACCTTGCAACAGGACAATGATCCCAAGCATACCTCATCAAGTCCACCAAAGCTTGGTTTCAGAAGAAACCCTTGTAGATTCTAGAGTGGCCATCACAGTTGCTGACTTGAACCCCACAGAAAATCTTTATTGAAGAAGGCGGCCATGAATATCAGTGAACTGGAGGTCAATGCCCATGGGGAATGGGCTGAGATTCCTCAGGAAAGCTGCCAGATGCTTGTGATGAAGGGGTTGAATAATTCTGGGACTGCAGTCGTCATTAAAAGGGGAATTTAGTGTTGAATGTGGAAAAGGCTCTGGTTCTATTAGTTCTGTTGAGATATTTAAATTACTCTTGTTTGATTGGTTGAACAGCTGAAAATTTGGGCATTTTGCTAATGAACCTAATTTGCAGTGGGGTTTAAATCATTTCGATTAATATAAAGCTTTCAACATCAAAAGTGTTACCGATGTACCTTCAATTGCAATTATGTTCTCCTCCAGAATTTTGCGGATTTTGTCCAGCACATCAAAGCTATCCACTTTAAATTTGTGTTCACTGTCGGGATCAGATGCAATGGTGTTCAGCTCTTCCTCTGCAGAGGGACTGTTAAAGGCATTACCGACCTGAAGAGGTAAAATATAGAACAGATATGGAGAAATTTAGCCACTGCCATGCACTGTGAAAGGAACCACTGTTAAAATCTGAAAAAAATACACTGAAAGCCATTTTTCCCAGCTTTTGTTTTACACTGAAATTTGAAATAGCCTAACAGGTAGGGCTTAATGATACATTCTCGAATAAAAGTCTTCAATCTGGAAAGTGTTTTAAGTTGGGGATGAATGAGCCAAAGAAGCAGTTTTTTGCATTAGCATTTTGCGTTAGCAGTGGTTTGATGGTTTAGGTTTTACGGTGGACTAGTTTTTGCGAATCGGTATATTTATCGGTATGGGGAGAACTGGAAACTACATAGTTAAAAAGAAAATTTGGGGAAATAATTGCCTGTGGTGCAGACTGTGTTAACATAGGGACATGTCTTACCCCAATAGCGTAGCGAATGATGTTATTCCGTTCTGCATATTCAGCAGCATTGTTCAAATTAGCATCACCACGACTTGATTCACCATCAGTGACAACAATCAGAACTCGGTGAGCGTTTGGCCTGGCTTCGGTAAATAATTCACTCCTGCACAAAACACATTAAACAAAGGCTAAGTTCAGCAGCACAGTGGTAATGTCCCAGTGATTTTACTTAACATCAAAGCGCAGCATAGGAAACAATGCCTTTCACATAGAGAACAAGTCTTACACAAGTTTGTTGATCGCATTTCCGGTGAAGGTCAATTCTCTCATCTGTGTTATGCCCAGTATTTGAGCGGAGTCCAATATGTTAGTGAAGCGTATGTGTATATTACAATACCTAGAGTACTGTGCAACAGCAAACTGAAAAAGAAATGAGAGCAATGCAGGTTTCAAAAGCAAGATTCTTCATTCCTTGGCTGGTCTGTGTATACCTTAAACACAGTACCTACATAAATCATAAGGGAAAAGTGTTCTATATAGTACCAAACTATAGTTCCATGACTTGAAATGATAGCAGAACCCATTTTTTACACTGTAGAGCAAAAAAGAATGTGACCAAGGCAAATAATCTTTAAATGCTCCCAGCATCCACATTAAAGTAAGAAAAGGATCATTGCCCTCTGTGGAGAACATAGTTTAAGATGTTCCTGCACATACCCGAATATCCCGGGAAATTAATCCTTGGACCAGTGTTACAACAAAATTCTTCATTTTGTGAAAATCATTACGTGATACACTTCCAGAGCCATCCAATAAAAAAGCAATATCTGTTTGTGCAGGAGGTGGGCAATCTGAGAACAACACAGGAGAGAAAGATCATTATACAGAGGAAGACTTGTGTTGGGTTAGAGCTTTTGTTTTTGCTCCATTTGTCTCACCCCTTAGTGTGCTCGGTATCGGCCTTCCTACATTACTGCCAACCACTGGGAAACACATGCCGTTGTAGGTCGTAGTTACTTTGCAGCTTTTGGGGATGGTTGGACCACAGACCTGAAGAACAGAGAGAGTTCATAAATGTTCTTAAGAACGTTTCAGAAATGAATTAATAGATAAATAACAGTTTGACTAGTTTGATTGTTGCATGTTCTCAATTCCACTGTTTTAGGATCTCATTGGTCCTTACTTATGCTTTAAGAGAGCCAGAGTAAAGTCTTACCATTATGTTTGAAGACTGTGGATCTTTAGCCATCGAAAGACCAAGGGACATGTTCACAGCCTCAGGGGGTTCTGCGTCAAATAAAAAAAAAATAGACAAGGTGGTGGGCTTTTTTTTTTTGGGCTGTGCGTGTCTAAAAACACCACAAATGCAAGAGTACTGAAAGTGAGGATTCATTACCGTTAAGTTGTAATGGTGAGCAGGATGATCTGCTTACTGAACAGGTGTAAACTTGCCCTCTTTTATTCTGATTTTGTATTGAAGGATCGCTCACAATCAAACTGAGAGGAGAGAGGAAGGTTCAGTTAGCTACAGCGGGTTCAACCTGTGTTCCTATATACAACCATCACTGATTTCACACCTAAACCACATAAACCTTCAATTAGACCAGACAAGACAGCCATTTTCACCTGTGTCATGTTGGACACGGATAGAATTTGGCCTCTGCCTTTAAGCCATCCGTGCAGTAAACACACCCAGGCACACACTAGTGAGCAAAGTGAGCCCACGTGCCTGGAGTGGTGGGCAGCCATTGCTGTGGTTCCCAGTAAGCGGAGAGGGTGAAGGGCCCTGCTCAATGGTGGTAGCTTCCCAAGACCAGGTATCGCACCCACAACCCTGTCATGAATAGCCAAGTGCTCTAAGCGCTTACGCTTTCAAGTTTTAAGCTATTGATATTAATGAGGCATATAAAACTAATATCTTGGCACAATTCATTACAATTATAACAATAATAAATGATCATTATATACAATTAAATACCATTACATATTACTATTCTAGGCTGCCATGTAATGGTCAAACCCTAAGAAATTAGTGCTGGACAGTATGGCGGTTCATTCAGTGTACTGTTAAAAAATCGTTCTATGGTCCACGCATTGTGTTGCTAGCAACAGCAGGCTAGCGCACAAATGCTCCTGAAGGACTCACAGGCTGTTTTCACATCCGCCTGATTTAAGGTAAGCCTGCGATTACGGTAATACATACTTTAGTTGTAACCTAGAAAGACAGGCCTACTGTTTCTAATAGGATTCTAGTTCAGTTCATTAGTCATTAGCAAAAATGTGTAATATATCAATAAATTCAATTACCGTGATACACCGCAAAACCATAAAATATTTGGTCATACCGCCCAGATCCTTTCCCAGACAGCACTTTACACACGTCTAACTCACTACAGAGCACTTCTGTAGATTTAAATACATCCAGTAAGTGGCAAAAACGTATTAATAATACAGCAGTGAAAGCGCAAATGAACTGCAATCAGCCGTGAACATTTGAAACGCCTTCCGTCTAAAGCTCTAAAAATCATCATTAATGGTGCGTTCCATTTACCTCGGAAGTCAGATGTCTGAGCCCAGGAATACATCCCACTTTTTATGTCCCAGGTTAGCACTGTTAGCACTGATAACAATGCATTATACGGTATTTTGCGTATCCAATCATGGAAGCACGTCCACACATAGGAGTATAACACCACTGACTTTACTACTGTTGATGTACAGTGCAGCCATCTTGGATGCTGAACTTGGGGTTGGTGAGACTCTCCAGACTTTCGGAGTAGGAAATTTGACTTGTGGAAGTGTTCCAGTTGAAATGTCCTACTTGGAGCATAAATGGAGGAACTTTGTTGTCTTTAAGTCATTATTTTACATAAGATGGACAAGAGAGCAACCGCTGAATTTTATGTCGAGGTACCGAAGTCGCCTATTTAGGTTTAATCTTGGTCAAGACTGGCTTTTATACCTACTGTTTCTTTTTCATTTACTTCTATCTCTAATAGTAATTCCGTTTCTTCTTGGTCCTCCCACACAGTCCTTCATAAAGCCCTTCTACTGAACCTGATACAGGCGACTTTGAGATATTCAAGGGAACAAGGACAGAATATATCATAATGTCGTTGGTGTGCTGTGTTTTCCTCACCTTTGCTTATCTCTCTGGATCACTCTGTAGCCAAAAGCTGTGTCTTGATTTTGACTGAAGTATCTCCAAGGACTTGACTCCAAGTTGAAGGCCGCTGACTGAGAAACTACAGTTTAAAATGAAAACATACACATCGTTAGTACTGAAGAAGGACCTGGATGTGTTTAGACTTGGATGAGAACTGATTTCAAGTGTTTGTTAGCAATGCTAGCCTCACTACCCCAGTAAACAATTTAAAAGAAACAATAAATAGGCAGATGTCTAAATACTTTTGACAATATAGTATAAGTGAACCCAGCAGTGTTGCATTAATGGTTTGAATAGTGTGCTGATTTATGGCTTTACCAAACTGTTGAGTCAAATGACTTAGATTTCAGGTTTACAGCTAAATTACCCAAAACTAAGGAAACAGCAACAGACGCTAAACTACCAAACACTGAGGAAATAACCCACCAACACACTAACCTAGCAGCTAAACTACCAAACACTGAGGAAATAACCCACCAACAGAGGCTAACCCTGCAGCTAAACTACTCAACACTGAGGAAATAACCCACCAACAGACGCTAACCTAGCAGCTAAACTACCAAACACTGAGGAAATAACCCACCAACAGAGGCTAACCTAGCAGCTAAACTACCAAACACTGAGGAAATAACCCACCAACAGACGCTAACCTAGCAGCTAAACTACCAAACACTGAGGAAATAACGCACCAACAGACGCTAACCTAGCAGCTAAACTACCAAACACTGAGGAAATAACCCACCAACAGACGCTAACCTAGCAGCTAAACTACTCAACACTGAGGAAATAACCCACCAACAGACACTAACCTAGCAGCTAAACTACCAAACACTGAGGAAATAACCCACCAACAGACACTAACCTAGCAGCTAAACTACTCAACACTGAGGAAATAACCCACCAACAGACACTAACCTAGCAGCTAAACTACCAAACACTGAGGAAATAACCCACCAACAGACACTAACCTAGCAGCTAAACTACTCAACACTGAGGAAATAACCCACCAACAGACACTAACCTAGCAGCTAAACTACTCAACACTGAGGAAATAACCCACCAACAGACACTAACCTAGCAGCTAAACTACCAAACACTGAGGAAACAACCCACCAACAGACGCTAACCTAGCAGCTAAACTACTCAACACTGAGGAAATAACCCACCAACAGACACTAACCTAGCAGCTAAACTACCAAACACTGAGGAAATAACCCACCAACAGACACTAACCTAGCAGCTAAACTACTCAACACTGAGGAAATAACCCACCAACAGACACTAACCTAGCAGCTAAACTACTCAACACTGAGGAAATAACCCACCAACAGACACTAACCTAGCAGCTAAACTACCAAACACTGAGGAAACAACCCACCAACAGACGCTAACCTAGCAGCTAAACTACTCAACACTGAGGAAATAACCCACCAACAGACACTAACCTAGCAGCTAAACTACTCAACACTGAGGAAATAACCCACCAACAGACACTAACCTAGCAGCTAAACTACCAAACACTGAGGAAATAACCCACCAACAGACGCTAACCTAGCAGCTAAACTACTCAACACTGAGGAAATAACTCACCAACAGACGCTAACCTAGCAGCTAAACTACTCAACACTGAGGAAATAACCCACCAACAGACACTAACCTAGCAGCTAAACTACCAAACACTGAGGAAATAACTCACCAACAGACGCTAACCTAGCAGCTAAACTACTCAACACTGAGGAAATAACCCACCAACAGACACTAACCTAGCAGCTAAACTACTCAACACTGAGGAAATAACCCACCAACAGACACTAACCTAGCAGCTAAACTACTCAACACTGAGGAAATAACCCACCAACAGACGCTAACCTAGCAGCTAAACTCTTCAACACTGAGGAAATAACCCAACAACAGACACTAACCTAGCAGCTAAACTACTCAACACTGAGGAAATAACCCAACAACAGACACTAACCTAGCAGCTAAACTCTTCAACACTGAGGAAATAACCCACCAACAGACACTAACCTAGCAGCTAAACTACTCAACACTGAGGAAATAACTCACCAACAGACGCTAACCTAGCAGCTAAACTACTCAACACTGAGGAAATAACCCACCAACAGACGCTAACCTAGCAGCTAAACTACTCAACACTGAGGAAATAACCCACCAACAGACGCTAACCTAGCAGCTAAACTACTCAACACTGAGGAAGTAACCCACCAACAGACACTAACCTAGCAGCTAAACTACCAAACACTGAGGAAATAACCCACCAACAGACGCTAACCTAGCAGCTAAACTACTCAACACTGAGGAAATAACCCAACAACAGACGCTAACCTAGCAGCTAAACTACTAAACACTAAGGAAATAACCCACCAACAGACGCTAACCTAGCAGCTAAACTACTCAACACTGAGGAAATAACCCAACAACAGACGCTAACCTAGCAGCTAAACTACTCAACACTGAGGAAATAACCCACCAACAGACACTAACCTAGCAGCTAAACTACTCAACACTGAGGAAATAACCCACCAACAGACACTAACCTAGCAGCTAAACTACCAAACACTGAGGAAATAACCCACCAACAGACACTAACCTAGCAGCTAAACTACTCAACACTGAGGAAATAACCCACCAACAGACGCTAACCTAGCAGCTAAACTACTCAACACTGAGGAAATAACCCACCAACAGACGCTAACCTAGCAGCTAAACTACTCAACACTGAGGAAATAACTCACCAACAGACACTAACCTAGCAGCTAAACTACTCAACACTGAGGAAATAACCCAACAAAAGACACTAACCTAGCAGCTAAACTACTCAACACTGAGGAAATAACTCACCAACAGACACTAACCTAGCAGCTAAACTACCAAACACTAAGGAAATAACCCACCAACAGACACTAACCTAGCAGCTAAACTACCAAACACTGAGGAAATAACTCACCAACAGACACTAACCTAGCAGCTAAACTACCAAACACTAAGGAAATAACCCACCAACAGACACTAACCTAGCAGCTAAACTACCAAACACTGAGGAAATAACCCACCAACAGACACTAACCTAGCAGCTAAACTACCAAACACTGAGGAAGTAACCCACCAACAGAGGCTAACCTAGCAGCTAAACTACCAAACACTGAGGAAATAACCCACCAACAGACGCTAACCTAGCAGCTAAACTACCAAACACTGAGGAAGTAACCCACCAACAGAGGCTAACCTAGCAGCTAAACTACTCAACACTGAGGAAATAACCCACCAACAGACACTAACCTAGCAGCTAAACTACTCAACACTGAGGAAATAACCCACCAACAGACGCTAACCTAGCAGCTAAACTACTCAACACTGAGGAAATAACCCACCAACAGAGGCTAACCCTGCAGCTAAACTACTCAACACTGAGGAAATAACCCACCAACAGACGCTAACCTAGCAGCTAAACTACCAAACACTGAGGAAGTAACCCACCAACAGACGCTAACCTAGCAGCTAAACTACTCAACACTGAGGAAATAACTCACCAACAGACGCTAACCTAGCAGCTAAACTACTCAACACTGAGGAAACAACCCACCAACAGACGCTAACCTAGCAGCTAAACTACTCAACACTGAGGAAACAACCCACCAACAGACACTAACCTAGCAGCTAAACTACTCAACACTGAGGAAATAACCCACCAACAGACGCTAACCTAGCAGCTAAACTACTCAACACTGAGGAAATAACCCACCAACAGACGCTAACCTAGCAGCTAAACTACCAAACACTGAGGAAATAACTCACCAACAGACGCTAACCTAGCAGCTAAACTACTCAACACTGAGGAAATAACTCACCAACAGACGCTAACCTAGCAGCTAAACTACCAAACACTGAGGAAATAACTCACCAACAGACGCTAACCTAGCAGCTAAACTACTCAACACTGAGGAAATAACTCACCAACAGACGCTAACCTAGCAGCTAAACTACTCAACACTGAGGAAATAACCCACCAACAGACACTAACCTAGCAGCTAAACTACTCAACACTGAGGAAATAACCCACCAACAGACGCTAACCTAGCAGCTAAACTACCAAACACTGAGGAAATAACCCACCAACAGACGCTAACCTAGCAGCTAAACTACTCAACACTGAGGAAACAACCCACCAACAGACGCTAACCTAGCAGCTAAACTACTCAACACTGAGGAAATAACCCACCAACAGACGCTAACCTAGCAGCTAAACTACTCAACACTGAGGAAACAACCCACCAACAGACGCTAACCTAGCAGCTAAACTACTCAACACTGAGGAAACAACCCACCAACAGACGCTAACCTAGCAGCTAAACTACTCAACACTGAGGAAATAACTCACCAACAGACGCTAACCTAGCAGCTAAACTACTCAACACTGAGGAAATAACTCACCAACAGACGCTAACCTAGCAGCTAAACTACTCAACACTGAGGAAATAACCCACCAACAGACGCTAACCTAGCAGCTAAACTACTCAACACTGAGGAAATAACCCACCAACAGACACTAACCTAGCAGCTAAACTACTCAACACTGAGGAAATAACCCACCAACAGACACTAACCTAGCAGCTAAACTACTCAACACTGAGGAAATAACCCACCAACAGACGCTAACCTAGCAGCTAAACTACTCAACACTGAGGACATAACCCACCAACAGACGCTAACCTAGCAGCTAAACTACTCAACACTGAGGAAATAACCCACCAACAGACGCTAACCTAGCAGCTAAACTACTCAACACTGAGGAAATAACCCAACAACAGACGCTAACCTAGCAGCTAAACTACTCAACACTGAGGAAATAACCCACCAACAGACACTAACCTAGCAGCTAAACTACTCAACACTGAGGAAATAACCCACCAACAGACACTAACCTAGCAGCTAAACTACTCAACACTGAGGAAATAACTCACCAACAGACACTAACCTAGCAGCTAAACTACTCAACACTGAGGAAATAACCCAACAACAGACACTAACCTAGCAGCTAAACTACCAAACACTGAGGAAATAACCCAACAACAGACGCTAACCTAGCAGCTAAACTACTCAACACTGAGGAAATAACCCACCAACAGACGCTAACCTAGCAGCTAAACTACTCAACACTGAGGAAATAACCCACCAACAGACACTAACCTAGCAGCTAAACTACTCAACACTGAGGAAATAACCCAACAACAGACGCTAACCTAGCAGCTAAACTACTCAACACTGAGGAAATAACCCACCAACAGACGCTAACCTAGCAGCTAAACTACTCAACACTGAGGAAATAACCCAACAACAGACACTAACCTAGCAGCTAAACTACTCAACACTGAGGAAATAACCCACCAACAGACGCTAACCTAGCAGCTAAACTACTCAACACTGAGGAAATAACCCACCAACAGACGCTAACCTAGCAGCTAAACTACTCAACACTGAGGAAATAACCCACCAACAGACACTAACCTAGCAGCTAAACTACCAAACACTGAGGAAATAACCCACCAACAGACACTAACCTAGCAGCTAAACTACCAAACACTGAGGAAATAACCCACCAACAGACACTAACCTAGCAGCTAAACTACTCAACACTGAGGAAACAACCCACCAACAGACACTAACCTAGCAGCTAAACTACTCAACACTGAGGAAACAACCCACCAACAGACGCTAACCTAGCAGCTAAACTACCAAACACTGAGGAAATAACCCACCAACAGAGGCTAACCTAGCAGCTAAACTACTCAACACTGAGGAAATAACCCACCAACAGACGCTAACCTAGCAGCTAAACTACCAAACACTGAGGAAATAACCCACCAACAGACACTAACCTAGCAGCTAAACTACTCAACACTGAGGAAATAACCCACCAACAGACACTAACCTAGCAGCTAAACTACCAAACACTGAGGAAATAACTCACCAACAGACACTAACCTAGCAGCTAAACTACTCAACACTGAGGAAATAACCCACCAACAGACACTAACCTAGCAGCTAAACTACCAAACACTGAGGAAATAACTCACCAACAGACACTAACCTAGCAGCTAAACTACTCAACACTGAGGAAATAACCCCAGTTTTTCCTTGCTCCAGTTTCTGATTATTGCAATGGTTATCTTTCCTGTTCGGATCTCAGCCTCTGACCACGAAGCTGCTCTGACACTTCAGTAAAGAACCATGTTTCAGACATTTTAGAAAGGTTCTGTACCGGCTGAAACTGTTACAAGTTAAAGAACCCTTTTTTCCGTACCGTATGGAACGCATTTATTCTTCGAGGAGTGTAGTTATGATTGTGTGACTAAGAGCCCTAATTAAAATGCTGAGAACTCTGCAAGTCCAGCGGCACCTTTTTCTGTATTGCCCCACGCATTTCCTCCAACACTGAATGGGGAAAGGTGAAGACATCACCTCATGCGGTTCAGCTGAGTGTGTGAAACGGTGAGAGAGGGCTAAACACACACACACACACACACACACACACACACACACACACATACATACATACATACATACATATACACACACACACACACAGCGAGGGTCTGAATGTCTTGTGGTTTGAGCCCTGGGTTTTACATGAATTCGTTGTTGAAAAGGATAAACTAACACGAAGACCAGAGAGTTGAGTTCTGAAACCTGGAGAATGCCGGTGTCATGACACATCCTATCCCCCCGACTGTTTAATTGGTTATAATTGCGAACCTGATTAATTATCCATTATCACGCGGCTGTCATACTTATTTTACAGATTTAAATTTTTAAAGTTAATATTTTAAAGATATTTTCTGATCATTACTGAGAAGTTTATATCCCGATAAAGCGTCGCTATTTCACTTCACGCTGTTTCACTCCACGCTAATTAACTTCACGCTATTTCAATTTATTAATTGTGAATCACATATGAGCAAGTTTAACGATAATATTGCTGTTGCTATGCTGGCATATAAAGCTGATACCAACAGGGAAAGCTAGTTATCGTGCTCTTGCTATCCACTATCAAGCTAACCTTATCTGCAAGAGCAGCAGATAATTGGGATTAAAACAACTACAAAAAAAAAAAACAACTACCACTAGATAAAACACACTGTTAGGGGGGGGGCTCGGCTGGCTAAACAGTAGCATGCTAGCTAATACAATCAAAAGGCGGATCAGCTCAACTGGCTAACTAGTAGCATGCTAGCTACATCGGCTGACTAAGAAGTTGCATGCTAGCTGAGGAAATAACCCACCAACAGATGCTAAACTACTCAACACTGAGGAAATAACCCAACACATGCTAACCTAGCAGCTAAACTACTCAACACTGAAGTAATAACCCAACAACAGATGCTAACCTAGCAGCTAAACTACTCAACACTGAAGTAATAACCCAACAACACATGCTAACCTAGCAGCTAAACTACTCAACACTGAAGTAATAACCCAACAACAGATGCTAACCTAGCAGCTAAACTACTCAACACTGAAGTAATAACCCTTCAACAGATGCTAAACTAGCAGCTAAACAGGTAAAGCTAGTTATCATGCACTTGCTATCTGCTATGGAGCTGACCTCATCTGTAAGATCAGCAGATAATTGGGATCCAAATAAAAAAACAAAACGATAAAACAAAATAACTACCACTAGATAAAACAGATGGTAACAGACAACCAGATACTATGTGCTCACGGCATAGTATTTTAGATAAAAACGTAGTGAGCACCCAATACTATCAGGTGAGAACCAGATACTATCTGGTCAGCACTCGATACTATCAGGTGAGCACCAGATATTCTGTACTCTTCACAAAATATCTGGTGCTCACCACATAGTATCTGACCAGATACTATGTGGTCTGCACCCAATACTATCAGGTGAGAACCAGATACTATCTGGTCAGCACTCGATACTATCAGGTGAGCACCAGATATTCTGTACTCTTCACAAAATATCTGGTGCTCACCACATAGTATCTGACCAGATACTATGTGGTCTGCACCCAATACTATCAGGTGAGAACCAGATACTATCTGGTCAGCACTCGATACTATCAGGTGAGCACCAGATATTCTGTACTCTTCACAAAATATCTGGTGCTCAGCACATAGTATCTCACCAGATACTATGTGGTCAGCACCCAATACTATCAGGTGAGAACCAGAAACTATCTGGTCAGCACTCGATACTATCAGGTGAGCACCAGATATTCTGTACTCTTCACAAAATATCTGGTGCTCAACACATAGTATCTCACCAGATACTATGTGGTCAGCACCCAATACTATCAGGTGAGAACCAGAAACTATCTGGTCAGCACTCGATACTATCAGGTGAGCACCAGATACCATGTGGGCTTAGGTAAAAACATAGTAAGCACCTGGTAAGACAGACTTTTAAGACACATGTTAAATGATTCAGTGTTTATGTATTTATGTAGCTGCATGGGTTCAGAACTATTTTACTTCCCCTCTCACACATATACTTAGACCGGCTTTGAGCCCCCAGGCCACAACATCCTCACCACCACGGACGCCCATGTGCCCTTTCATCTTTTTTTGAAAACCAAAATGTTCGGTGTCAAAATGCTCAGTCTATTTTATAGAGAATTACTACTGCTAGTTACACCCGACCCACCAAGACACCTCATTCAAACCTAGAGCACCTTTTTGCCCTGTTTCAGAATTGAACAGAATTAGAATGAGAATTAAGACAGACCTACCTAAGACCAACCTTTATATCATGCAAAAACCTTGCATCTCTAACATGTCAGCTTTACAGGAGAGGGGAAAAACCCTCTTAGCTTTAAATCCTAGTCATTCTGAAGCATTTCATTGGTCATCTCATCATGAAATCCGCATGATACCGTATAAAAAAAACAGCCGCCAGATTCACATTATGGACAAAAGTGAAAAAAATAAATGGACACAGCAACGATATTCTCGATGAGCAAGAGAGTGTCATTTCAGGAAGTTGCTAATGATGCATCCCCAGCCATAAAAGGAGGTTTCTGAAGCTATCAGGGCAGCACCACCTTCAATGGAAATGCTGACCAGTCGATGACCAGGGTGTCACAGTTCTTAAATTAACGGACATACGTGATCATTTTAATGACATGAATTTTCTCCACATTAAGCAATGAAATGCTCGTACACGCTCCCAGCTTCCTAATGTCACGTACACTTCACTCAGCACAGAACCAAACATTCGTGAAGCCTTAAATATGCAGGTTCCTCAAGGGTAAATTCACTGCATCTTTAGAGCAATTGGATAAGTGGATGCTTAAATATACTTAAATACATTTGCCTTAAGGGTAAATGACAGAGACCCTCTTGTAGAATTTTTTTTTTTCCAGACATTTTTCAAAACCTGGTTCCACTGTTGTTACAAGACAAAAAGCCCTTTTCAGTACTATCCGGAACCTTGTTAAGTTCTTAAAGTATTCCCATTTAAGCTTAGGCTTATTATTCAATGCTTACAAGGTAAACATGTTTTATATAGTACAAAAAAAGGTTCTTGTGGAACCCTTTTGGTGCCACAGTCTAAGCAAAAATGATTCTATCTAGTACTAATAACAGGTTCTTTAACTTATAACAATAACAGAACTGTTTTTGGTGCTAAACACTAGACAAACAACGTTCTATCTAGTTCCAATAAAAGTTTCCATTGCTTCTCACAATAACAGAACCCTTTTGGTGCTACACTCTAAACAAAACTGATTCCATCTAGTACTGATTACAGGTTCTTTGATTTCTAACAATAATGGAACCATTTTTTGTGCTACACACTAAGCAAACCATGTCCTATATAGGTCAAATAAAAGTTTTCATTGCTTGTCATAATATAACAACCCTTTTGGTGCCACAGTCTAAGCAAAACTGATTATATCTAGTACTGATAACAGGTTCTTTAACTTATAACAATAACAGAACTGTTTTTGGTGCTACACACCAGGCAAAGAACGTCCTATCTAGTTCCAATAAAAGTTTCCATTGCTTCTCACAATAACAGAACCCTTTTGGTGCTACAATCTAAACAAAACTGATTCTATCTAGTACTGATTACAGGTTCTTTGATTTCTAACAATAATGGAACCATTTTTTGTGCTACACACTAAGCAAACCATGTCCTATATAGGTCAAATAAAAGTTTTCATTGCTTGTCATAATATAACAACCCTTTTGGTGCCACAGTCTAAGCAAAACTGATTATATCTAGTACTGATAACAGGTTCTTTAACTTATAACAATAACATAACTGTTTTTGGTGCTACACACTAGGCAAAGAACGTCCTATCTAGTTCCAATAAAAGTTTCCATTGCTTGTCATAATATAAGAACCCTTTTGGTACCACAGTCTACGCAAAACTGATTCTATCTAGTACTGATAATAGGTTCTTTAATTTCTAACAATAATGGAACCATTTTTGGTGCTACACACTAGGCAAACAACATTCTATCTAGTTCCAGTTAAAGTTTCTATTGCTTGTTACAATAGCAGAACACTTTCGGTGCAACACTCTAAGCAAAGAGGATTCTATCTAGTACTTAGAACAGGTTCTTTAACTTATAACAACAACAGAACCATTTTTGGTGTTACACACACCAAAAAACAAGGTTTATATATAATACCAATAAACATTTCTACTACTTGTCACAATAGCCGAATCCTGTTTACACTAACAGTGAAACCCTTTTTAGCGCTACATAGAACCATTCCTTGAACATGTTCTATAAAGAACCATATACACACAGTTTTCCACCTGTGCAAAGAACCCTGTAAGTAAGCTTTCAGGTGCTAATTCAAATACAAAGACTTCTCATAACAGTGGAAGTTGTGTTGATGCCACACTCTTCTAAAAGGGGTTCTAAAAGGTTCTTTAAGCACTGCCTTAATGACCGAACCCTTAAAGAAGAGTGCAGATGAACACAAAGCAGTAAGAGCTTGATCTTACCAGAAAACAGCAGAAAGTAGGTCAGTAAAGTCCAGTCCATTTTGAGGAGCGTGATCAAGTTCAGCGAGACAGAGGTGAAGGATGCATGGAGGAGCTGAGGAGGCTGCAGACACCCGAGGGCTGTTAGGACATAAGAGTGGGGCGTGACCCAACCCGTCCAGGAGGAACAGCGAACAGCGAGGAAGAGGAAACTTCTACTCAGGGCAGATGAAGAGAAGGTCGTTCTGCAAAAAAATGGAGCATTTCAAAACAAACCCCTGCAGGACCTCATTTATGAGAGTAGCACCCGCCTCCACTTTCTCTTTTGCAGATCATTCACTAGCAGAACCTCCACACACCCCCCCCCCTCCAGAGGAAACCATCATTAGGAAATGATGTTGCAACTGGTGGAGCTGATATAATCTTTTCAAACACAGTTACCAAACACACCCCTACACCGACACTGTTCACCACACAAAGCAGCCATAACATTAAAACCACTGGCAGGTGAAGTGAACAACATGGAGCATTTTCACCCACAGGTGGCGTCTACTAAGGGGTGGATGTATTAGGCAGTTCTTGAATGTGATGTCTGAGAATCTGAGACGCGTTGAGAAAAATCAAACTATGATGTTCTGTAAAAATGTTCTCAGAACATTCAGAGAACTTGACAAATTGGTTTTGAAAGAAAAAAAGTTTTAGAAACCATAAACTGTAATGTTGAGAGAACGTTCTTCAGACGTTTTCAAAATGTTAGTAGACGTAACATAAAAATATTCTTGTGAATGCAGGACAACATTCTAGAACAGTGTGGATGGTGATGGCAACATTCTAGAACAATGTGAATGGGGACAGCATTCTAGAACAGTGTGACTGGGGACAACATTCTAGAACAGTGTGACTGGGCACAACATTCTAGAACAGTGTGGATGGTGATGGCAACATTCCAGAACAATGTGAATGGGGACAACATTCTAGAACAGTGTGGATGGTGATGGCAACATTCTAGAACAATGTGAATGGGGACAGCATTCTAGAACAGTGTGACTGGGGACAACATTCTAGAACAGTGTGAATGGGGACAACATTCTAGAACAATGTGAATGGGGACAACATTCTAGAACAATGTGAATGGGGACAACATTCTAGAACAGTGTGAATGGGGACAACATTCTAGAACAGTGTGAATGGGGACAGCATTCTAGAACAGTGTGACTGGGGACAACATTCTAGAACAGTGTAAAAAGGAACATAAACTGGGAAAATAATCTAAATACTAAAACTAACAAACTAAACTGACTGACTAAACTAAACAAACAGATTAAGCAAAAACAACAAGTACTAAGACTAATAAAGAACGCCACAAACTGACATGAAAACATGTTTATATGCACAAGACCAGACAAGGGAAGTTTGAAACAAAAGGGGTTCTTGTACAGAGAGACAACGAGAAACACCAGGAATTAACAAGGGGGCGTGGCTACAGAAAAGACACAGGTGGAAACACTAATAAACAACTTGAACTGAGAAGACACAAACAGAGGCAGACTCAACCCTAGTCTAAAACTGACAGGTAAGCCAAGCTTGTGTTAATCCACATTTGTCTAGACTATTTATTCAAGGAAGACCTACAGAACGTAAAGCTTAGGTGTTCCTCATCAGGGCAGTTTAGAACTTTATGAATGGTTAATTTGTTCTTACCGTGGTTAGGGTTCTTCAGTAAACTCAAAGCAAGAAGGGTTCTATCTAGTAGTGAAGTAGCATTTCTGGTTGCAGACAGCTACTTACAAAAAAATTCTACAGCTTGAGTGGGTGGGTTCATTTTCATGCGACAGGGTGGTGGTTATCACACATTTCTGACATGCTCTATTGCTGTTGTTGCACAGTACAGTCAGACTCTTAATCATGCAGGCCTGACTCTCCTGGGCTGATGTGTTAACCCGGGTGGGTTTGGTGTGTCTACTCCATCACACTGAATTAGCACTTCAGAAGATAAATATGTGAGTGTATTTATATGTGTATGGATAAGGAGTCATTATCTGAGAACATGGGGAGGAAGTTGTGGGCCACAGGAGAACAGAAACTTAATACTTCTCGAAATTTTAATACTTCAAAACTGCTCCTAACATGCTCTCTTTGGTCTGTGATACTGAAATGATTTGTAGTATTAAAAATAGTTAAATTACATTTTTTATTTAAGTAATATTCTAGTTTTGTTACAGGGTTACCTAGAAAATCTGCTCCAAGCCTGAGATATCCATGTCTAAAGTTAGAGATGGCCAATCTAGAACCACTGTTTATACTGGAGCTTAAAGGCTAGTTATTACATGGCGCTAACATAACATACAACTGGACAAACAACGAAATGGAGGGACATGTCTCACAGTGCTCAAGGCAGCTAATGTTGCTATGTTTAATTCTAAACTTGGGGAGGAAGTTGTGGGCCACAAGAGAACAGAAACTGTCTGGTGGCACTGAATTTGATAATTTGCTGCTTGCTCGATGGTGTAAAACCTGCACTCCGTTAAACAGTAGATGTGACATAATTTGTAAGGCATGTGCGACACTACCTCGGCCTGGTTCAAACCCTACCTTACCAAAAGGCAGCATTTTATTTCCATTAGCAAATTCAAATCTCACTCAATCTTTCAGCTCTGGTTTGTTAAGGTTTGCCACAGGGGTCAGTTGTACAGTGGCGAAAAAAAGTATTTAGTCAGTCACCAATTGTGCAAGTTCTCCCACTTAAAAAGATGAGAGAGGCCTATAATTGACATCATAAGTAGACCTCAACTATGAGAGACATAACGAGAAAAAAAATTCTGAAAATCACATTGTCTGATTTTTAAAGAATTTATTTGCAAATACTGGTGGAAAATAAGTATTTGGTCGCCTACAAACAAGCAAGATTTCTGGCTCTCACAGACCTGTAACTTCTTCTTTAAGAGGCTTCTCTGTCCTTCACTCGTTACCTGTATTAATGGCACCTGTTTGAACTCGTTAACAGTATAAAAGACACCTGCCCACAACCTCAAACTGTCACACTCCAAACTCCACTATGGTGAAGACCAAAGAGCTGTCGAAGGACACCAGAAACAACATTGTAGACCTGCACCAGGCTGGGAAGACTGAATCTGCAATAGGCAAGCAGCTTGGTGTGAAGAAATCTACTGTGGGAGCAATAATCAGAAAATGGGAGACCTACAAGACCACTGCTAATCTCCCTCCATCAGGGGCTCCACGCAAGATCTCAGCCCGTGGGGTCAAAATGATCACAAGAACGGTGAGCAAAAATCCCAGAACCACACAGGGGGACCTAGTGAATGACCTGCAGAAAGCTGGGACCAACGTTACAAAGGCTACCGTCAGTAACACACTACGCCGCCAGGGACTCAGATCTTGCAGTGCCAGACGTGTTCCCCTGCTTAAGCCAGTACGTATCCGGGCGCGTCTGAAGTTTGCTAGAGAGCATTTGGATGTTCTGGAAGAGTTTTGGGAGAATGTCTTATGGTCAGATGAACCCAAAGTAGAACTGTTTGGTATAAACACAACTCGTTGTGTTTGGAGGAGAATGAATGCTGGGTTGCATCCAAAGAACACCATACGAACTGTGAAGCATGGGGGTGGCAACATCATGCTTTGGGGCTGTTTCTCTGCAAAGGGACTAGGACGACTGGTCCGTGTATATGAAAGAATGAATGGGGCCATGTATCCATCAGCAAGGGCACTGAAGATGAAATGTGGCTGGGTCTTGCAGCATGACAATGATCCCAGGCACACTGCCAGGGCAACAAAGTAGTGGCTTCGTAAGAAGCATTTCTAGGTCCTGGAGTGGCCTAGCCAGTCTCCAGATCTCAACCCCATAGAAAACCTTTGGAGGGAGTTGAAAGTCTGTGTTGCCTGCCGACAGCCCCAAAACATCACTGCTCTAAAGGAGATCTGCATGGAGGAATGGGCCAACATACCAGCAACGGTGTGTGCCAACCTTGTGAAGACTTACAGAAAACGTTTGACCTCTGTCATTGCCAACAAAGGATATATAACAAAGTATTGAGGTGAACTTTTGTTATTGACCAAATACTTATTTTCCACCATTATTTGCAAATAAATTCTTTAAAAATCAGACAATGTGATTTTCTGAATTTTGTTTCTCATTTTGTCTCTCATAGTTGAGTCTACCTATGATGTCAATTACAGGCCTCTCATCTTTTTAAGTGGGAGAACTTGCACAATTGGTGACTGACTAAATACTTTTCCCCCACTGTAGGTCCTCTTATTTATGTGCCACAGCTTGCTTCTATGCTAATGACTCCAAAACTTACCTTCATACTCATCCCACTTTATCAGTCTACATTAGCTAGCATGCTAAAAGGCTAATAATATTCAAAAACAGAATTTAAAAAGTTTAAAACTTTAAAATAATGATGTGTCATCATTACACTTCAGTACATGGAAGTGACAAACCCTGAACCTCATAAACCTGACTTAGGATGTTAAGATGTGTCATCATTACACTTCAGCACATGGAAGTGACAAACCCTGAACCTCATACACTGGAATTCGTCCTTCAAAAGAACCTCCAGAAGAACCTAAACAAAGCTGTAAAACGGGCCGATTCTAAAACTCTAAAACTGTTACATCACAGTCTTGATTTGTATTTACGCATCAAAAATATACATAAGCCCCGCCTTCTACAGAAATGTGGTGAAACGGTGAAACTGTAAAATGGGACGGGTTTCTCAGCTGAGCCAAACTGAGGTAAACCACAAGAAGGCTCATTTTTATATTGGGTGAGAAACCCCGGGAAGTGAGTGTACAGCAAGTGTGAATCTCTTCAGCTTGCTAACAGCACATCGCGTTGAGAGGACACAATGAGAGGACAGCAGCAGTACTTGGTAGGACTCTGGTAGGAATAACGACAGTGTTTTTGTTAGAGTCAAAGCAGAGTTATTTTTTTCACCACAAACCTTCCATAAAAGAAAACTATTCTATTTCATTCTGAGGCAAAATAACAGGGTGGTAAATACTTAAAAATCTCAATACATGCCTTCTATAGCACCTTTCAATCAAAGTTCATGGACACCTTAAGCTGCTAGCATTGGGAGATTATAGTGAGTACAAAATTAAAAAAAAAAAGAAACGGTTCTCTTTGTATAGCGACTGGACCACATGTCAACTGCACTGCAAAACTTGCTGTGATGATTCAGTCAAATAGCTTGTGGGTTCCACTGATCAGGCTTAATGTGATGTATTTTGGGTGCCTCTCTACACAAGCTGAAAACGAAGGTGTTGCAAGTGGTGTTGCTGTGGACACTAATTTCCTCTTCTCACCCGCCTCGCTCGCCCCCATGCTCACTTCTTCAGATATTCTGAGACATCATGTGTCTGAACCTGCATAGCCTTTGCCACTCGACCCCCCCTCCCCCCCCACCACCACCACCCCTCACCCCACCCTACTGGCTTCCTCCTTTCCAACAGAAGCCATCGAAAAGCCATCTAAAGGTCGAGTAAAGGTCAAAGATCATCTCTGTGGATTGAGTTTCTACCAGAAGGTTAGCCACATTGCTTCACGTAGCAGCGGGAAAGACTTCGCATGACTGTGAACAATGCAGCTGCGAAGTGCAAGCGACCGGGCGAGTCTTTTTTAGGCCCTGTTTATCTCGTATCTAGCCGGGCGGCGAGCGTTCGGGGGGAGAGAAAAAGGAGAAACAGGAGTTGGCTGAGAAAATAGGGAAGCTCTTCTACGCTCGCCGTTCTCTGATTACTGAAGCCAAAACCTGAACTGAAAGCTCATCTTTCTTCTTTCTTTTACAGATCTGTAAAAAAGCTTTATTTATTAGAAGTGCACTTCAATACATATAATACAAAGGAGTGTTTCATCGATGTCCAGTGAAAAACATGTATCTCCAAGATGGTGACTTTACTGGAGAAGGCATTTCTATTGGTCCATTCATCCAAACCATGGAGAAAACTAAAAACATACAGGAATGGAGATTGACATGGTTTCAATTATAACTGTGCAAAAGGCCCTAATTCTGCACCATTACTGAGTAATGCTCTGGTATTATTAATATTAAATATGGCTGTTATTGCACCTTCATGGCCTTTAACTGTGTATAACTTATTGCGCATTAATACACAGCCTTAACGGGTCAATATTCAGCCTCTGTCAGCTAATATTCCCATATTTCAGTATATTTGCCAATGTATCTTGTAGCTGCCCTGCTATATACAACATCCTATAACCTAATATTTCCTTATGCCTGTCTGTATCTCCTGTGTTTATTGCATTTTGCTGTATAATCACTTTATAAGCTAATATTGTCATGTTTCTTGAGTTTTGGCACTCTGCCAGCTAATATTTCCGCACATTTGCCATTGTATCTTGTGCGTATTGTGATTTGCTGTATAGGTCACTCTGTAAGCTGTCCTGCACTGACTGCATTTAACTTTATATAGCATTCTATAACCCAATGTTTCCGTGTTTCTACCCTTATCCCCTGGGTTAATTGCATTTTGCTGTGTAATAGCTTTCAGAAGCTGATATTTCCGTATGAGCGTCTTTATATTTGGGTTTTTTTTTGCATTTCCCGTTCTATCCTGCTGTACGCTGTACCTGACTTTTGCTCTTTCTGATCTGCTCAACCTCCCTATTATCTCTCCCATCGCTTTAAATACCCTGCTCTTGTTCTTTCTCTCACTCTCTGTCAGATTGGGAGGAGGGGATGTTGCCGCCCTTCTCCAGTGTCAGGCTGGGGCTAATTATAGCCGGACGGCCCAAATGTGAGGGGTCATAATGCCAGATAAATACAGTGGCGAGGCGGCCGAGGGGGCGTCACGGGCTGCAGCCAGATCTTTTACTCTGCCCCCTCTCTCTCTCCCTCTCACTCTTGCAGAGTCCCTCCGTTCCCTCAGGTGTCCTCTCGGCTAGAAAGGTAAGACCTGACCGCGTTTCTTTCAGCTCCTGAAAACAGTTTCCAGTCCTGGACTTTGTGATCCTTGGGAGGTGTGAGACTACATGGGCCGATCAAGTGCATTAACTACTGACTGTTCCGTAACTTCCAGCGAGAACAAAATACAGGCCTGGAAACTGGATTCAAGGTCCAGATTTGAAGATCTGGGGCCTAGAATAACATTATATACACCACAGAGAACCAAGTGCTAAGTGACAGACTGAATGCAAGGCCTCTTTAGAAGGGCATAGCGGTTATAATTTATTCTATTATTATGTGTCTAGCATGCTAACGGCTCGCCCTTTAAACTTGGCACATCTCATTTCAAGCAGCCTCTTCCTTCCCTCCGAAGGACTGCAGAAAGAGGTTGCGTCTACTCATAAAGAGACTAGCCTTGCAGAAAGTAGCATGCTAGGTTAGCCAGACTGCATAGTATGTTGCATAGTGCTGCTCTATTCTGATGGAAATATGGGGGTATAACAAACAGCAATGCTTATTTTAGCTCATTTGTTTGGCTTTGCTATTGTTGAGAACTTCTCAACCAAACTGCTAAACCTTAAACCAGGTCCAATCCCTAACACATATCAGACAAGTGGGATTGGGCCCACTGTCACATGTATTATTGCTTCTCAGGATCTCAGGTTAGAGCATTCCTGCTCTATGAAGCCTGGCAGATGTAGCAGTTCTGCTAGCCAGTACTAATCTGGCCCAATCTGACTGGTGCCTTGCAAAAATTGATATCTTGGCCCCTTACAGTGAGTATGATCACCTTGAACTTTCAGGCAATGTCAAATTACCAAGGCTTTCCTGAGTTATCTGATCTGCTGGGAGCTGTGCATGCTGCATTTCCACATTATACAACTTTGCAAGGTCTCTTGAGCCCTGCTGGCATTACCAGCAAGGGCATTGCATGAGCAGCTGTGGTTATATATAGCATGACCTATGAGTGGGGCGACAGTGGAGGAGCAGTGCCACACATGGCTGAGGCAAAGGTCAAGGATAAGAGCATCCAGATAGAAAAGGTCTCACAGACATGCCTGTCATACCCCCCCCCTCCCCCCCAACAACACACACACACACACACACACCCCTCAGAGAGATAAGCTACAGAGACAAGGGGAGGGTGGTGACTACGTGCAGACAATCATACAGCTGTCTAGACACTGGCCCCAACATTTAGGCTTGAGCCCCCTGCCCGGGCGAGTCGTTTCTATACATCAGTGGTCTACAACCCAGCTCTTGGAGATTCCTGCAGACTTAAGCTTCAGCCCTGATCGACTCCACCTCGAGATCGATCTAACTGCTGTTGCTTACATGTGTTCGATTTGGGTTGGCGGTAAGATTTGCAGCAAGTAAGAGCTCCAGGATGTAGGTTTGTGACCACAGCTTCAAATTAATGGTAAACAATTAGATGTGAAGCGATGTGAAGAACCTCTCAAAGGTTCTCAAACCATGCACAGGTCCACAATTCAGTGTTTTCCCTGCTTGACCACAGCAACTCAGACAGCTCCATCTATCTCCAACCATAAAAGCATTCTCTCATAGCAAATCTGATGACGCTGATCAGGCTTTCAGAGACTCTCAAAAGGCCCACCTGAAGCCCCAACTTCCACCTGATGGGGAAACTGTAGTGATGTATGTGTGTGTACAACAGTTTTTGGTCCGATTATTTTGGTTAAGCTATAAAAGAACACACTACTACTGGAAAGCACTTCACTGGGTCATGTGTCGTGTGGGCTGTCAGTTCTTCAAGGTGTTACCAGCAAATGTGGTCACTGTGTTGATAGCACTGGGAATACACTCGCAGAGTATCCACAAATAAATACAAGCTAGATAGATAGATGTAAACAATTTACCACTATTATTATATTATTATAAAGTAAAGAAGCACACAGCAGATATCAAACATGACCTGGCTAATCAACTGCATTTGGGGTCAAAACAAAGATTTTTAGGACCGAAAGAAATAAAAAAAAAAACATTTTAGCATTAAACTGGTGACAGTCCGAGCCCAGTGTCTGTTAGCAACATTAGCATAGCATCTCATATTATAAAGTAAAGAAGCAGACAGCAGATATCAAACATGTCCAGACTGATCAACTGAATGTTGGTCAACACCAATTTATAGGACCGAAAACAAATTGCATGAAACTGGTGACAGTCTGAGCCCAGTGTTTGTTAGCAACATTAGCATAGCATGTTTTATTTGGGGTCAAAAATCAGCTATTAAACATGTCTTATGGGCTCAAAACAAACCTCTCCATTATTGCTTGGATCTTCTTAACCCAGTTCCAAGAGCAGAAGGCTAATGGTCTTCTGGACGTTTGTCAAAATGTACTAGTTGCTGGGACACAACCAACCCATCGTCTTAGTTGACGCTCTGCCAATGTCAGAGGCAGAACTACTTGATCAAGCTCTTGAGTTCTTGTTGTCTGTGAAAGGCTTCAGAAACCCTCTTAATTATCTGATAACTGCAGAAAGTTTACTTCGGAACTACGGTAATCAGTTAATGAGAAAACGCTGGGTTTACATGAGTCAGGCAATAACTGGACTTCTACTTTGCGAACAGCCAATAACCTTACAGAGGGATGTGACGTAAACAGCAACCTTCCTGATGCTGCTTTTCGTAAACACGAACCCACTTTACCGTCAAATATGGATCTTAATTTTCCTCGTTTACTGTTCTAATAGTACGCTATGCTGCCCTTCTTACAGCTTTCTCTGTATTGCTGCTCGACTGAGACAAAAATGAGCATAAAAAATGAGTATGTGAAAACATGTGCTGAGAAATCTGATCACGGAGCTGAAATCAGAAATCTGCATGTTGTATTTTTTGTATCTGAAACATCAGAAACCTGCTTGCATCTGTTAGACCATGGAATTAATTTGATGACTATGCAAATATCGCAGTCAGGAAAACAACTAAACTAAAGCTGCGAGATAAACCCTGCAGGTGTCTGGAGCAAGAGCATGAGAGTCCTGCTACAGTCATAGCAGCGAGTTTGTGGCGTCTATTTATAAAACAGAATTCACAGAATGGAAAATGAACAGCAGTGGAAATGTTCCTCATCTTGGTTATGCAAGTTCCTCTCCGTTTCTCTCTCTCTTTGGTACATCGTTAACATCTTGGCCCTGGTTTTGCCTTCCTCTTTTTCTACAAGTCTCTCTCTCTCTCTTTCATTATGCATGTCTGGTTCTCACCCTCGCCCAACTCTGTGTTCAGAATCAATGCAATCGCTCCTAACCAATTAACCACAACTTCAAGCACAAAGAGTCTAGTCTCTGGTTTTCATTTATCTGTCTCTTACATTACTCTTATTTTCTATATCTATCTCTCTCTCTCTCTCTTTCTCAGTGGTACAATGCCTCACGCATACCCATTCCTCACTCCTGAGCAGAAGAAGGAGCTCAGTGATATTGCTCAGAAGATCGTGGCCCCTGGCAAGGGTATCCTTGCTGCGGATGAATCCACAGGTACGCATTGTGGTAGCGTTACATAGGCCCAATGGTAGCGTGTTAAACTCGCAAACCCATAAAAGACAAAACGAGCCTCTCCATCAGCAGAACAGTCAGGTAGAGATAGAGAGAGAACGTCCCTTAGACCAGCTTCATGCAACAAGCATATGTTTACAATGCTAAAATATTCTCACTGGAAAGAATGCTATTGGCCTAGAAATGCAAACTTCAAAAGGCAGTGTTAAAAGGCTCATCTCAAATCAAAGACCTTGTGGTGGTTCCTCTTTCCTCACGTCCTATTGCAATCACTTCATGGTGTCATGGTCTCTTTCAACACCGCAGGAAGTGTAGCCAAGCGCTTCCAGAGCATCAATGTTGAGAACACTGAGGAGAACCGGAGGTTCTACCGCCAGCTGCTCTTCACCGCCGACGACCGCGTCAAGCCTTGCATCGGAGGAGTCATCTTCTTCCATGAGACCCTCTACCAGAAGACCGACGATGGCAAGCTCTTCACCAAGCTGATCAAGGAGAGAGGCATGGTGGTGGGCATCAAGGTGGACAAAGGTGTAGTCCCTCTGGCCGGAACCAACGGAGAGACCACCACCCAAGGTGTGTAAATGAATAGTGCTCCATAGATGATTCTTGGCTTTAGAGGTCTGCATGGCCTTGTTTTTTTTTTATTATTATTTTTTAATACAGCATTTTAATACATCACGATGTCTGCTAGTGATAAGCTAGTGATACTAGCTGGGTTTGAACTACTCTAGGTGATGTTATCTGTTCTAGATGTTAGCTACATCTAGAAATACAGTTCCCTGATCAACATGGAGGAGAAGCTCTGTTAGCTCATATTAGAAGCTCAGACTTAAGACTACCACGGTTTCTCATATGTTCTCGAATGGATCCTCTAAGGTCTGGACGGCTTGTATGAGCGCTGTGCCCAGTACAAGAAGGACGGAGCCGACTTTGCTAAGTGGCGCTGCGTGCTGAAGATCACCCCCACCACCCCCTCCAGCCTGGCCATCAAAGAGAATGCTAATGTGCTGGCACGCTACGCCAGCATCTGCCAGATGGTGAGAAACACAACGACCGCATATAAAAAGCATGCTTCCTCCCCAAGCCTGAGAGTGTAACCTCATCACTTGTTGCATCCCTCATTTTAGCATGGCATCGTCCCCATTGTGGAGCCCGAGATCCTCCCCGATGGTGACCACGATCTGAAGAGGTGCCAGTACGTGACCGAGAAGGTCCTGGCCGGCGTCTACAAGGCCCTGTCTGAACACCACGTTTACCTGGAGGGCACTCTGCTCAAACCCAACATGGTGACTGCTGGCCACTCCTGCTCCCACAAGTACAGCCCCCAGGAGGTCGCCATGGCAACCGTCACCGCCCTGCGCCGCACCGTGCCTCCTGCAGTCCCAGGTTAGTCGTACGCTCGTTATTATAACGCTAATGGAAGCACTGACTCCAAACTCCGAACAGTCGCTCACACCATTATTAACACAGACACTGCAGAGTGACCACTGGTCAGCAAAACAAGAAGTATTTTCATACATAATGCTGGGTATCTGTTCCTCCACTTTCTCAAATGGATCCTCCATCTTTTCTCTTCAAAGGCATCACCTTCCTGTCTGGAGGCCAGAGCGAGGAGGAGGCTTCAGTGAACCTGAACGCCATGAACATGTGCCCCCTGCACAGACCCTGGGCCGTCACCTTCTCCTACGGCCGTGCCCTGCAAGCGTCCGCCCTCAAGGCCTGGGCAGGCAAGAAGGAAAATGCCAAAGCCTGCCAGGAGGAGTTCATCAAGAGAGCCTTGGTAGGTAGACCTCAGTGAACCAGTACACCAGTACAATCTCAAACCTGTCCTGGTCTGAGATCACAGCAATATTCAGGGTCGGTCAGGACAGGTGTTAGGCCTAAACCAGTTACCAGACAAGCTGACTACCGGACATCCCTGCTATCAGTGTAAAGAACACTGTAGTCTGTGCCATGTTGTTACGGCCATATTTGGCACTCCGGGTCTTAAACTGGATTTTCTTTGGCTGAAAAATTGGCTGCTGGAACCTTGTATGTTCTATTCTGGGTACATTTTACTCCTGGACAGACCTGGATGGATCTATCTGTCTAGATACAGGTTCTGGACTAGTGCAGATTTCTATGCAGTTTAACAGGGAGCAGCGGCAGAGATAGCATCTGCTCAGAGCCAGAGTAACACCAGGCTATGGGGGCCGTTTAGCTCTACTAACCTAAGTTTACATGTTTAGTACCAGGCCGAGACCCCCTCCTCTCAAGGGTCTCAGTGTCGTTGTTGTGAAAATCCCAAAACCCATTTAAACCAGAGTTAAACCAGAGTGGTATTAGCCAGATCAGTTGTGGACCACAGTGGTACCTCAATATGACCAGCTTGGCCAAACCGGTAGACCAGCTAAACCCTCAAACTCATAGAAAATCAAATGCTGTGCTGGTCAGGAGCTAATTTAGCTGCTCAACCAGCTGGTTTCCCAGCACAGAGTGTGTTCCCCACTGGATGACCAGCTTTTTCAACCACCTTGACCATGGAGGTCCAGCTTAGAGCTTCTGAAATGAGACACCAGCAGAAGCTGTTGTTGATGTGAATGATTTCAGCAGAGCAGAGATGTGGGTTACAAGCCCTGCAAGTTGATCTGCACTCAGGCTAGACACATTTCTTTTTATAAACCTTTTAACAATTCTGCGGTCATTCTTCAAGAATATCACACAGTGAGATTTAGCTCGCTCTACTTCGGTGTAGCTTACTGACGTCTGGCGCAGTTGCATCAGCTTGCATGTAGCAAGCGTGATAGCATTACGACTCTTAAACAACCTCGTAATTCAGAGGATCCAGAGCTCTGAAGGGCCTTTCATTCCTGCCACTGAATTTCTTCCAGCTTAGGCCAAGAGCGCCAAATATGGGCGTAACAACATGGTGTTCACAGTCCTCGTAGCCTGACGCTAGCTGACGTCTTCTTTTTTTCCTCCAATAGGCTAACAGTGCAGCCTCCATCGGTAAATACGTCTCCTCTGGTGACAAAGGAGCAGCTGCTGGAGAGTCCCTCTTCGTGGCCAATCATGCTTATTAAAGCGCCCAACCCTTGTTTTACCAGAAGTCATCGTCAGAAGTGCCCGTTTCACCGCACCACTCCCCTTGCCAGCCCTACCAGCGCCGTTTAGCCCAGCAAGAAGAGGATTCTCGAGAGAGAACTCACTACCTTTATACCTGTTGGAAGACCTCCCCACATTTCTGCGCTCCCTCCTTTATCGGTTTTAACTTTACCGTTTCTTTTCATTTCTTTTTTTCATATGATGCGTACACTCTGTGTCGTACTGCAACAAAAATAAAGAACTGACTCACCCACGCATGGTTTGTGGTTCATTCCATTTTGGTGCTTCTTAGAGGTGACTGTAGAAGCTGTGGTTCAGAAAACAAGAAATGAAACCAAAAAAAAAGAGAAAGACGCTCCTTTAAATCTTTGAATCTTTGAAGTTTCCGTCTTCATAGCTGACCATAGCATCATTTGTAATCATTTGCAAAAGGCCCTCACGGCCGCTGCTACAGGCCTTGAATCATAAAACCACAGTTACGAGGGTCAGTCTTACTCTTCCTGCCGCTCATTTGTAAGGGGGGAATTTATTTTTTTTGCCCCCCTGATTTACAGTAATTTTGAAGTCACTGTATCTTTGAAGTCACAAAATCAACATATTTAAAATGATCCATGCCTATTTAGCCCATACATGTTTAGCCACGCCCAAAAGCACAGCACACTGCAACCAACCAGAACAGAGCTCATTTACATATCATCACGACATTTTTAAAACAATTTTCCCTTTTCCTCCCAGGTTGGTTAGGCCAATTTGTAGCTCCACCTAGCATTTCCACTACTTACACGTCTCCTCCAATACATGTGAGGCCAAACACCAACGGGCTCGGAGGAAAGCGCCGGGTCCCCAGCTCCACCAGAAGCCTGTGGGTGATGAGAGGAAAGAGCGCCATCTACCCATTCGGAGAGAGAGCACGGCCAACTGTGCTCTCTCAGACTCAGACTGCTGATGGCAAAGCGGCACGGCTCAGGATTGCAACTTCTGACCCCAGGGAGACCGTAGTAGCACACTAGATTGCTGAGCCTCTCTGGGCCCATCGGTCAGGACATTTTCACTTTTCGACATCATGTAGATCTGTCAGTTGTTCTTTACATCGTGTCCAGTAGAATGAATGGACCAATCAAAATGCTCCAAAATGACTTGACATAAAGTCTTTTTACATTGAAAGTTGAGAGTTGCTGTTTTTGGAGACCCAATTGTTTTGTGACAGAACGAATATATCATCAAAAATGCAAAGTAAGTTTAATTGTAAGACATAAAAAAGAGGTAAACAGTGATTTAGGTATTAATTAAAACTTTTAATTAAGACTAGTAGAAAACCTTCTTCCCAGGACAGTAGAGACAGTTACCCCAACATAAGCAGGATTTACTCCTTTTAATACCCTTGATTTCAGAAGAAACAAGAAATGAGCAGGTGTCCCAATACTTTTGTCCATATGGTATATGTATAGCGTATATTAAACGATGTACTTATTCATTAAGGTATTAAAAACGATGTACTTTTTTGAGATAATATTTGCTTGGCAACCATAGCCTCCTGTTAACCAGACACACCAGGTTATTTGATTATAATTAATAACAGAACATATAGAGGTTATCTATTAAACGTAAATTTTCATCCATTTTCATGGAGTTTAAGTAATTTTACTGACCACTCTGCCTAAAACCACACATATCCTTCCAGCCATTTGTTTACTTTGGCACCACATTTCTTTTAATTGCTTGTATTCAGAGGGAACATGTGAAGGCCGTCTCCAAGAGAAGAACAACAACAGCTCAGTGCATTGCCGAGCTGGCCAGAGTGAACAATACAGCTGGAAAGAGAGTGGAAAGGAAGGCGAAGGGGCCGCCAAACAGGAAGCTCAGCTTGGAAGCATCTGAGCTAGCACAAGTGTAATTGGTGTCGGAATCTGTCCCGGTGGACAAGAAGTTCACAAAGCCAATGCTGGATTCACCGACGCTCTGCGTAATCCAGGACTGGAACTCCGACACGCGGGCATATACCTCCGAAAACGAAGCCGTGGCACAGGGGATCCCAAAACTGGTTACACCCGCCTGGACCCAAACAGAACCCTGCTTGCACTGGAGTGGTCCTCCAGAGTCACCCTGCAGACGGAGAGATCAGATGTTGTTAGCCCCCAATTCCATACTTGGTCTCAGTACAGCTATCAATGCATTGGATCGCATGATTCTGGGTAGGCCCCTCAGGCCCAGTTTCAACCATCCCTAATAAATAGTCAGCTTTTGGTTTTGTTGGGGAGATCGGTGATGAAAATGTCTGGACTGAACCAGTCAATTGAGAAAAAGTGGGAGGTGCTTAGGTTCAGAGAAAGCTGTTTTGCGAGAAACTAGGCCCCCTGGGCTTCGTACACCAAATCTGAAGGAAATATGGGTGTAGTCAAGCCTTGTGGGCACTATTTGTTCTGCTAGTACTATAGCCCTGTTAGCACAACAGCCTTATTGGCACCATGGGCCTGTTAGGTTTCGGAGTACGTGTCAGAGGAGATGCATGCTAGTCTTCACCCTCCTAGGGTTTTTTGGGGGAATTGCTAGTGATAGTGGGAGTTCACATGAATTGGGGTTGGGCGATTGGCCTTCCAAACTGGGTAGAACATTTCAAATAAATTATATGATATTAGTTTCTGAATTTAGCTTTTCCAAATGCTAAAAAAATCCATATTTAAAATAAATATTTTAATTTATTCATATATTATCATTTATTTCCATCCGGTTTCATTCCTTGTATTGTTCTGCCACTTTTTCTTGATTTATGATGGAATGTCCACATAAACACATTCCCCAGATAGGGCTGTTCACTTACCTGGCAAGCTCCTTTGTTCTGTTTCCCTGCACAAATCATCTGAGCTGTGATCACAGCATCCTTTATTGGCAGATACATGCATTTGCACTGCCTGTTGCCCACGACAGGGACCTCCACCTCCTGGAGGGTTTGAGGAGCTGGCAAAGTCACTGGTAGAAACACAGGGATAGGGTGAGTGGTTCGTTGTGGGTCAGTGAGCAAGCGGGCGAACAAACCAATGAGCAAACGGAAAAGTTCAGCTGCTGAAACCTGAGAAAACAACAGCTAAAACCCACAGCCGCAAAAACACCCACATAAGCCAGCCACCGGCCAGCTGAAGCCACCGTGATCACACAGTGATCCTGATCTAACAGGAAGATATGTTTGTGCTGTCGCTTCCTCGCTGCTCAGTTTTACACCTATAGGTTCAGAGCAACACTTAAAGAGCCTGTAAGCTACATGTTTCTTAATATGTGTTCTTAATATATGTAAATGAGCTCTGTTCTAATTGGCCGACTAGCAACAAGGTTGAGACACTGGGCCACAAACCACTCAGAGCCCCCAAAAACTTTGTGGTATCAAAGCAGCATTATTTGAGTATTGGTACTGTTTGCTCCTGGGCTCCCCCTACAGGTGAGGGGGGTTCCACTTTTACTCCACTGTCATAAATACAAATCTTGCTTTGATTGATTGCACCCTTCATGGACAGCTGTACACACGCATTTCTGGACAAATTGAGAGGTCACCTTTCCGAGGACACTGGGGGTGCATAGTTGTCCAGGGTGGTTGGGATGTTGTGGCTGGGGCACTTCAGGTAGGCCAGAGTTGTAGGAATGTGGCAGTATGTGTGTGAGGGTGGGAGGATTTAAAGAATTTGAATGTTCTGTTCTAATCTTGTTCTAATTTTAATATTGTGTTTATTTACATTTACGTTTAGGCATTTTTAGGCCTTCAGCTGTGGTGGGAAGCAGTTTGACCAATGGCTGATGTAGATGCAGGTACATATGGACCAATAACGGTGGTAAAAAAGACAGGGCTTAAGCAGTTTGACTATTGGTCAGCTACTCTGGACTCTGGATTCAGCTATGCTAACCTAGTTTAGTCCATATTCATACATGATAGCATGTCATAAAGTGTCAGAAAATACACCCACTATTCAAAATGACTTATGTATGTTTGTGAAGATGTAGGCATGCGGTTAGCACCATGCTAATTGTTAAGGTATGAGCTTCGATTACTAGTCAGCCACATTAGCCACATCGCTCTAGTGCAAAACTAAAGAAGCCAAACCTCGGACACCAAACATTTAGTGTAAGGGGGTATTTGTATGTCTTTGAGCAATCAAGGAACCTCACCATTTTTGCCAATATTTCCCCAGCCTGAGACCCAGCAGGAGGTGGCGCTGAAGAAAGTACTGGAATTGGACGCCAGGCAGATGGGCCGGATGTAGTCGGTGAAGTTAACCGGCTTGCTTAGCTTCATCAGGGTGATGTCATTGTTGTTCAGAGTGTTGTTGTACTCGGGGTGGACGATGATGGACTGGACACCCCGACTCACTTCATTGTTGTTGGGTGTGCTCTGATCCTGTCTTCCCAGATACAGAGTCCACATACGTACATCTTTGCTGATGTGAAGGACAGGACAGTTAGTTCACATCTACCTGACATCAGCTAGAGTAATTATTATCCACAGCTAGTTAACATCAGCTAGAAGTGAACATCTGGCTAACATCAGCTATAGTACAAAATATCAACCCAACAGCTAGTTTACATCTAGCTAACATCAGCTATAGTAAAAAATATCAACCCAACAGCTAGTTTACATCTAGCTAACATCAGCTAGAGAAGTGCATATCTAGCTAACATTAACTGTAAAAAAATATCAACCCAACAGCTAGTTTACATCTAGCTAACATCAGCTAGAGAAGTGCATATCTAGCTAACATTAACTGTAAAAAATATCAACCCAACAGCTAGTTTACATCTAGCTAACATCAGCTAGAGAAGTGCATATCTAGCTAACATTAACTGTAAAAAATATCAACCCAACAGCTAGTTAACATCTAGCTAACATCAGCTACGCACATCTTGCTTACATTATCTAGAGTAGTTCACATCTAGCTAACATCAGCTAGAGAAGTGCACATCTAGCTAACATTAACTGGAGTAGTTAGCATCTAGCTAACATTATCTAGAGTAGTTCACATTTAGCTAATATTAACTAGCATAGTTAGCATCTAGCTAACATTATCTAGAGTAGTTTACATTAACTAGAGTAGTTAACATCTAGCTAACATTAACTAGCTTAAATTAACTGCAGCAGTTAACAGCCACCCAACAGCTAGTTAACATCTAGCTAACATCAGCTATGCACATCTTGCTTACATTATCTAGAGTGGTTTACATCTAGCTAACATTAACTAGAATAGTTAGCATCCAGCTAACATTAACTAGATTAGTTAGCATCTAGCATTAACTAGAGAAGTTCACATCTAGCTAACAATAAGTAGAGTAGTTAGCATCTAACTAACATTAACTTGATTAGTTAGCATCTAACATTAACTAGAGTAGTAAACAACTAGCTAACATCAGCTAGAGAAGTTCACATCTAGCTAACGTTAACTAGAGTAGTTAGCATCTAGCTAGCATTAACTAGAGTAGTTAGCATCTAGTTAACATTAACTAGATTAGTTAGCATCTAACATTAACTAGAGATGTTCACACCTAGCTAACATTAACTAGAGTAGTAAACAACTAGCTAACATCAGCTAGATAAGTTCACATTTGGCTAACATTAACTAGAGTAGTTAGCATGTAGTTAACATTAACTAGAGTAGTTAGCATCTAACATTAACTAAAGATGTTCACACCTAGCTAACATTAACTAGAGTAGTAAACAACTAGCTAACATCAGCTAGATAAGTTCACATTTGGCTAACATGAACTAGAGTAGTTAGCATCTAACTAACATTAACTAGATTAGTTAGCATCTAGCATTAACTAGAGAAGTTCACATCTAGCTAACAATACGTAGAGTAGTTAGCATCTAACTAACATTAACTTGATTAGTTAGCATCTAACATTAACTAGATTAGTAAACAACTAGCTAACATCAGCTAGAGAAGTTCACATCTAGCTAACGTTAACTAGAGTAGTTAGCATCTAGCTAGCATTAACTAGAGTAGTTAGCATCTACAGTGAGTCCAAGAAGTATTTGATCCCTTGCTGATTTTCTTTGTTTGCCCACTAATAAAGACACTATCCTTCTGCACTTTTAATGGTAGATATATTCTAACATGGAGAGACAGAATATCAAGACAAAAATCCAGAATATAATTTTAAAGAATATATTTTAATTAATTTGTATTTCAATGAGGAAAATAAGTATTTGATCCCTCTTGCCAAACACACTCAATACTTAGTGGCAAAGCCTTTGTTTGCAAGCACAGCGGTGAGACGTTTGTTGTAGTTAACCACAAGTTTAGCACACACACCAGGGGGAATTTTGGCCCACTCTTCTTTGCAGATCCTCTCTAAATCATGAAGGTTGGTGGGCTGTCGCTTGGCAACTCTGACCTTCAGCTCCCTCCATAGATTTTCGATCGGATTGAGGTCTGGCGACTGGCTGGGCCACTCCATGACCTTAATGTGATTTTTCTTGAGCCAATCCTTTGTTGCCTTTGCTGTATGTTTAGGGTCGTTATCATGTTGGAAGACCCAACCACGGCCCATTTTCAGATCCCTGGCAGAGGGGAGGAGGTTGTCCCTCAGGATTGTGCGGTACATGGCTCCATCCATCTTCCCAGTGATGCGGTGAAGTAGCCCTGTACCCTTGGCAGAGAAACACCCCCAAAACATTATGCTTCCACCTCCATGCTTGACGGTGGGCACAGTGTTCTTGGGGTCATAGGCAGCATTTTTCTTCCTCCACACATGGCGGGTGGAGTTGAGGCCAAAAAGTTCAATTTTGGTCTCGTCTGACCACAAAACCTTCTCCCAATAACTTGGTTCATCTTTCAAATGATCATTGGCATACTTGAGGCGCGCCTCCACATGTGCTCTCTTCAGCAGGGGTACCTTTCGGGCACTGCAGGATGTGAATCCATTGTTGCGCAAAGTGTTGCCAATTGTTTCCTTGCAAACTGTGGTCCCAGCTGCCTTCAGGTCATTTGCTAACTCCTGCCGAGTGGTTGCAGGACGATTTCTGACTGTTCTCAGCATCATTGCCACCCCACGAGGCGAAATCTTCTTTGGAGCACCGGGCCGAGGTCTGTTGATTGTCATGTTATACTCTTTAAACTTTCTGATAATTGCACCAATAGTTGTTACTTTCACATCCAACACCTTACTAATCTTTTTGTAGCCCATTCCAGCTTTGTGAAGGTCAACAATTCTGACTCTGAGGTCCTGTGACAGCTCTTTGGTTTTACCCATGTTGGAGACTTGAAATCTGTGTGATCTGTCTGATTCTGTGGACAGGTGTTTTTCACACAAGTGATTAGTGAGAACAGGTGGCTTCAGGTCAGGTAACAAGTTGATTGGGAGTGTCTAACTGGTCTGTAAAAGCCAGAACTGCTAATGAATACTAAGGGATCAAATACTTATTTCACTCCATGAAATACAAATCAATTAATATATATTCCTTAGATTTATTTTCTGGATTTTCTTTTTAATATTCTGTCTCTCCATGTAAGAATACATCTACCATTAAAAGTATAGAATGATCATGTCTTTATTAGTGGGCCAACGAAGAAAATCAGCAAGGGATCAAATACTTCTTGGACTCACTGTAGTTAACATTAACTAGATTAGTTAGCATCTAACATTAACTAGAGATGTTCACACCTAGCTAACATTAACTAGAGTAGTAAACAACTAGCTAACATCAGCTAGAGAAGTTCACATCTAGCTAACGTTAACTAGAGTAGTTAGCATCTAGCTAGCATTAACTAGAGTAGTTAGCATCTAGTTAACATTAACTAGATTAGTTAGCATCTAACATTAACTAGAGATGTTCACACCTAGCTAACATTAACTAGAGTAGTAAACAACTAGCTAACATCAGCTAGATAAGTTCACTTCTAGCTAACATTAACTAGAGTAGTTAGCATCTAACTAACATTAACTAGATTAGTTAGCATCTAGCATTAACTAGAGAAGTTCACATCTAGCTAACAATAAGTAGAGTAGTTAGCATCTAACTAACATTAACTAGATAAGTTAGCATCTAGCATTAACTAGAGTAGTAAACAACTAGCTAACATCAGCTAGAGAAGTTCACATCTAGCTAACGTTAACTAGAGTAGTTAGCATCTAGCTAGCATTAACTAGAGTAGTTAGCATCTAGCTAACATTAACTAGATTAGTTAGCATCTAACATTAACTAGAGATGTTCACACCTAGCTAACATTAACTAGATTAGTTAGCATCTAGCATTAACTAGAGAAGTTCACATCTAGCTAACAATAAGTAGATTAGTTAGCATCTAACTAACATTAACTAGATTAGTTAGCATCTAGCATTAACTAGAGAAGTTCACATCTAGCTAAAAATAAGTAGAGTAGTTAGCATCTAGCTAACATTAACTAGATTAGCTAGCATCTAACATTAACTAGAGAGGTTCACATCTAGCTAACATTAACTAGATTAGTTAGCATCCAACTAACATTAACTAGAGAGGTTCACATCTAGCTAAAAATAAGTAGAGTAGTTAGCATCTAGCTAACATTAACTAGATTAGCTAGCATCTAACATTAACTAGAAAGGTTCACATCTAGCTAACGTTAACTAGAGTAGTTAGAATCTTGCTAACATTAACTAGAGTAGGTAGCATCTAGCTAACATTAACTGCAGTAGTCAACATCTAGCTAACATTAATTAACATAGTTAACATCTAGCTAACCCTTCTAGAAACCCTAGAAAACACCAAACTAGCTTTCATCTACACAGGAGGCTTTGATTAATTTAACTGAACTAGTTTGTAGATCAAACGCAACCAACAAAGACTTCAAAAGATGTACATGAGAGCACTTCAAAGGGCTCAATTAGTAGGGAGGAGGATTTGAATCTGCACTTTGGTCAGGTGTTACATAATCTCCAATAAACCGACGACATCACTATTCTCAGAAAATCTCGGTTTTATGAATGCATTAAAAAAGTTGCGCTACATGTAAAGCTAATGCAGGGCAGATGTTCCCGAGTGCATAAACTCAGAGTCAGACGAATACCTGGAACTATTCCCTGCAGGCTTCTTCTAAGAGAGCTACATAAAAGCAAGTGATGCAGTTCTGCTATTGTTTCGACGCCTTTCTGCTCAGAGTGTAAGTAAAGAACCGGCGTCCACTCACGATATAATACAGTGGGCGGCGGTGAGGACCCATTCTTGGTGGATGAGCGTTCCTCCACACACATGTTGGCTAACTGGCAAGTAGTGCATGCTGACCTGCCAGGGCCAATTCCCCACCTTGGCATCGGCACCTCCCACAACGCGGGAGTTCAGGGGGGCGACCCCACAGTCTGAGAGACAAGAGTAGATAAGTGTGAACACAGAGAAAGCTCCTACATAGGAGCTTCATAACCCCTACATAAGCATTTCATAACCTATACGTGAAAGCAGTAGCTCAGGGTTCATGAACAGGTTATTAGTCACAAAATGATGCAAGATGTTAATTAGATTAATTACACCATGTTGACATTAGGGACTAAACATGGACATTTTCATCTCTATTAGGGGCCTTTCAACAAAAGTAACCTGGTCTGATTATAACACTGTTATGAAGCTTCATTTTCAAGTGATAGAACTTGCATTAAAAAAACATCTACAAGAGGTAGCTGGACTAAAACAAATCCTGGGGTAGAGTTTTACTTTCTAAACCTGAGTTGCCCATCTCAGGGGCCTTTTTTTTTTTTTTTTTTTTTTAAATGTGACCCGATCTGATGATTATAACACTGTTATGAAGCTTCATTCCCAAGTAACACAGATTGTATAAAGAGCCATCCATCAGAGGCAGATGAAGTAAAATCCTGAGGCGGATTTTTACTTTCTGGACCTAAATTAATGAACCATCTCTATAAGGGGGCCTTCTTTTAAATGTGACCCGATCTGATGATTATAACACTGTTATGAAGCTTCATTCCCAAGTAACACCACTTGTATAAATATCCGTCTATAAGAGGCAGGTGGAGTAAAAAAAAAAATCCTGGGGCGGATTTTTACTTTCCTGAACCTAATTTGCCCATCTCTATTAGCTGCCTTCTTTTAAATGTGACCCGATCTGATGATTATAACACTGTTATGAAGCTTCATTCCCAAGTAACACAGCTTGTATAAAGATCCGTCCATCAGAGGAAGATGGAGTAAAATCCTGGGGCAGATTTTTACTTTTTGAACCTAAATCGCCCATCTCTATTAGGGGTCTTTTTTTTATGTGACCCGATCTGATGATTATAACACTGTTATGAAGCTTCATTCCCAAGTAATAGAACTTCCCCTGGGTGTCTAAATGGCACTTGAGAGTCAATTGCTGTCTTCAAACGCCGACTGAAGACCCAGCTCTTCCAAGAACACTTAGGCGAAATGTATTGCTATATAGAGTATTATGGTCTCTATACTGACTTCTGTATCTGTTTCTAAGCTTAGAGGGATTTTAGATAGCTAGGTTTTTTTTAGGGTATTAACAGTGAAGCACTTTCGTAAGTCGCTCTGGAGAGGAGCGTCTGCTAACTGCTGCAAATGTAAATGCACATGTAAGGATTGGAGGAACTTTGAGAAAAATTTCTTACTGTTCTGAGTCTGAGCCTTTGAGCCTGTTGAAGGAAAACAAGACCACACTGTGAAATCAGTCTCCCACACCTCCGATCATACAGCCTCACACAGCTCAAAAACATCCAAGCAAAGTCTCTTAATAGTCAGTAAAAAAGACCAATCTGAAGAATTCAAGCCAACAGCCACCTCACATTACACAGACCCTTCTCAAACCCTTACATCCCACATTAACATCGATCAGCTTACCTCCAGTAACCAGCATTAGAATGGCGATACTCAGTGGAATACGTGAGAATTCCATGGCTGAGTTTGACAGCAGCAGAGGAGAAGGATGTCTTCTGGTCTGTCCTCAAGAAGGTTTCTGTTTGTATTTAAGGTGGTGTGGTTTCTTGACTTACATCGGAGCAGGAAGACTGGTCTTTCTTGTTATATTGTCAAATGTGGCCTACCTTCTCAGATATATGAACTTAAGTGACATCCTATTTCTAATTCCATAAGGTTCAAGGCCTGGCTCGCGGTCTCACAGTCATCCCATAGTTCTTCAACACTAATCTCTGGTGCACTGCATGAAAATTGGAATGCATAAAGCATTATACTGAAGCATTAACAGTTTCTTTTGCTGGAACTAAGAGACGGAACCCAACACCATAATCCCCCCTCCACCAAACTTTGCACGTGGCACAATGCAGTCAGAGAAGTAACGTTCTCCTGGCCACCACCACGCCCAGACTCGTCCATCAGACGGAGAAGCATGGTTCCTCACGGCTACACTGCTCTAGAGTCCAGTGGCGCTTGGTGATTTAAGGCTTGGATACATGTGCTCGGCCATGGAAACCCAGTCCATGAAGCTCTCTACGCACTGTTCTTGCGCTAATCTGAAGGCCACATCAAGTTTGGAGGTCTGTAGCGATTGGCTGAGTTGCTGTTGTTCCCAATCGCTTCCACTTTGTTATAATATCAATGACTGCTGATGACTGTGGAATATTTAGTAATGAGCCTCCATGAGAATCAGTGAGCCTTGCTTGCCCATGACCCTGTCACCGGTTCACCGCCACCAGGTTCTTGCTTCTAGTTTTCACCAGTGTCCACCAGTTTTCCTCCTGCCCAAGTGTCGGCTGAGTAACAGACGGCGAGAATAATTTAAATACTGAGATGCCAGTTTCACATTCAGGTCACAGATGGTAACTGTGATAATATCTGTTTCTCAGCTCTGATACCCTCAACATGTGATTAACACTAAGAGCCTCTTTTTAAAAACTGACACCAGCAACCCTTCACTGCTGTTTTACTGTGCTGGTTTCCAGCCATTTACTGGTTTGAAGAGACTGGTGGTAAAGATCCAGTTTATCTGGAAAACTGGTGTAGTGCTAACCACTGTCAGTGTCGCCCATTCAGATTTGGCAACCAGTTCCTCGAAGCACTGAAACCTGAAACTGGCTCACAGTCTCACAGTGATCACTGAATGCTGGGTCACTGAAACCTACCCACAGCATTCCCACCTCACTGGATTAGCTAATTTATCTCTATGGAATCTATTTTACACACTGTTAGCTAGCGGTGTACAGATGCCTTTGAGGATGCCGAGTATAACAGTGGGGAAAAAAACAGTAGATTAAACATCGTAGTTTTAGCTGGCTGTCAGAACTGCTGTGTGGTCCACGGTTCGAATTAGCTAGCTCCTCTGTGTCTCTGACAGTGGAGCCTCTGATAAACACCTCCGGCACTATTACTTTGGACCGAACCGAACATTTTTCACAGAGCTCACTCTGTGTGGCGCCAAAATCCGAAGAAACTTGAGGCGCGAGAGCAGGAAAGGCTGCGCGAGTGCCCGATTTTTGAAATTGTGCAGTTTTTAAAGTAGCGAGCCTGTCTTAGAAATGCAGTGAGTAAAAACTACAGGGTTATCATGTGAAATGCAGGGAGTGAAGTAAAACGTACAAAGTGACAGAAATACTTAAGTTAAGTACAGATACTTCAAAAATCTACTTAAGTACCTATACGTCCTTACCTCTGCAAAAGAATGAATTTATGTTTACTAAGCTATTCCAGTCAATAAAAATGAAAAGATCTATGCGGAACGAGAGTAAAGGGGAAGGGAAAGTGTGTTATTAAACCTGTCTGAGAAGATGTGGGTGGATGAGCTCCGGATGGCTCACTTGACTCTTGCTTTTAACAATTGCTCTGATTGACGACATTCCTTAGTTGCTTTGCTTGATGGAATCTTTACCGCAGATGAACGAGTGTTCCTACATGCTTATGCAATTACACAAGTAAGCAGTCTATTCTGTATTTACAGCAGGCAATCAGCAGGCATGATCTAAACAAGTCACCCCACTGTTCCCTGACAAACCGTTGAAGAAGAATCCAAAAACTTTCTTCAGATTTTCATAAACCTGTTTAGGACAGTCGGTTGCATCCAGAGATTTGATTAAAACAATGGTTTGTGCAATTCTCAGCACTTGTGATTGCAATCTAAGCACCTGTGGTTGACCTTTCATGGTTGAGGTGGATCCTCCAAAAGTGGAAGTCAAGACTGTGCTCCTCAAAGTGGCAAGGACACCCTGCCAAACTCCATATGGTCGCCTTAGTGGCCAGGAATCATGATGGGCAACTTGGCAATCTCAACTTGCCCGCAGACTAGCCCTGGTGGACTAACAGCAGTGCCAAACTTTGATGATCTTCATCCATAGTATCTCCAGTCCAGGGGTGGATGTATTAGGCAGCATGTGAACCGTCAGATATTGCTGGAGGTGTTGAAGAAGGAAAAATCAGAGACAATTTGACAAGAACCAAACTGTGGTCAAAACATCTCCAAAACATCAGGCAGGTCTTGAGTGGTGTTCCCGGTTTGCAGTGGTCAGTACCTACTAAAAGTGCTCCAAGGGAGGATAACCGGTAAATCGGCGACCAGGTTTTTGGCACCCAAGACTCACTGATGTTCATGGAGGCCCTGCGACACAACTTTCTAGGATTTTGACATTGACCATTGTCAATAAAGTAAAGCCAAGCAAGGTGTGCCCAGGTAATGACCCTACCCTTTCTGGTCTCTGGGCTACAGTCACAAGGCATCATCTTTGGTTCATGAATTCTTGGAATCTGGTGAGAACGTCTAAGGGTTAGGCCTTGGTGAGGCCTCGAGTCCTCTTGATGTTCTATAGGTGAAGATGTGGTAAAGCTCAGCATACACCAGTTAGCCATAACATTAGCAAAACCTGCCTATATAAGAGTAGGTACCCCTCATGCAACCACAATAGATCTGCCCATTCGAGACATGTACTCCACAAGACCTCTGAAGGTGTCCTGTCATCAATGGCACCAATACTAACCTGCTGAGTTCTCGATGTCTCGCAGTTGGCTTTCTAAATCCTGCTGCATGGTAATTTTCCCAGGCTTCCATCACATACTGCTGTAGGATAAACCTAAGGCATGCGGCTTACTTCCCAGGTATGGAGGACGTTCATAGAGGGTCTGGAAAAGTAGAGATACTGAACCAGGAGCTTAGAACTCCCTACTCCACTAGAGTATCACCATCCCAGTATGCCCTCACTTTCCTGACTCCCCTTTTTCTCCGGATTCCTGGAGGGGAAGACCTCAGGCACTACAGTCAGCTAAGCCCCTAACCTTCAAGGCTGACCCATGACCCAGTACCACTAGCACCACTTGCCTATTACTGAGTAGGTCCCCCTTGTGCCACCTCAACATACATGACCATTTAGGGCAGGGACTCCGCAATAGCTCTGAAGGTGTCCTGTGGTGTCTCGCACCAAGTCCTGTAAGTTGTGGAGGGGGGGGGGGGGGCTAATGAGTCCATGAGCCTAATGAGCTTCAGGTGACCATGACCCTTGGAGCACTTTTGGTAGGTACTGACCACTGCATATTGGAATCATCCCGGAAACCCCACAAGACCTGCCTGATGTTCTGGAGATGTTCTGACCCAATTGTCCAGAACATCACAGTTAGGTTCTTGTCAAAAAGTGTCTCAGATCCTTATGCTTGCCCATCAACACATCAATTTAGACAGCCTTCAAATGAAGAGTTTACCAAATAATTGAGCATATCCCCCCTTGACTGAAAGATCCCAATCTCAGCAGGCCGCCCCACAAGCCATCATGGGTGATCCTCCGTGTTTCATGTAGATCACGAAGTTCATTTCAAACCACTGCGCATTTTCAGCTCGTTAAGTTTGTTTAATGGACCAACAGTGGGTTCCTTTTTCTCCCCTCTCTGTGAGGACCCTGTTTTTCTCTCAGGGGTTTAAATCTTCCTCTGTCCACTCTCTCTCTCTCTCTTGCTTGCTCGCTCGCTTGCTCTCGGTCCCAGTCCCCCCTTCCAACCCTTGTTTCTTCTTCCCTTAATTGCCGCATTGCTGTGCAGGCCGACACACTTTGCCACACACTCTGGGCCTGCTTTGTTAGCGCCTCCATCAAAAGGAGCGCTAACGCCGCTGGGGGAACGGATTCGTGTAGGTTTGATCCCTCAGCAAACTTCATCCGCTTCTCCTTGTACGCCGCACGCTCCCTCACGCCAGGATGAGAGGTTTCGATATGCCAGAAAATGAAAAGGAGGGCAAACAAAGGGGTCGGGTCAGACATTTAGGGCCAGCTCCGATTTTTTTTTTTAAATAAACTAGACATGCGGACTGAAACCCACACGCAGCCGAGGACAGCCAAAGCTGTTTACTCTAAAGCTGGAGTCGGCAGGACAGTTGAGGTGGACATTCTTAAGGAGGGCTGTTCAGGTTACCATAGATATTTGTGCCCGCCTTAGATCTGTTTGTTTTGGAAAACAGGCACGATAAAGCGACGGTTCAGGACAATTTACAACGTACTGTAAACTAGGAACCTTATTTACAACCCCGTAACTTTCCCCAAATGCATTCAATCAGCCAAGACATGTTTGGTGGCTGAAGTCTGCTTGTTTAGCTTTACGCTGGAGCTATGAAGCTAATGTTGCTAATAACTAATGGAAGATTATTATACCCTGCCAATTAGCTCTAGAACTATGATGCTAATGTAGCTAACAAGTAATGGAAATGCATATCTCGCCAATTAGCGCTGGCTACAAGGCAAAAGTAAGTAACAAGAAATAGAAACTTATACCACCCTATTTAGCACTGGAGCTATTAAGCTAATGTTGCTAGCAAGTAATAGAAATGAACTGAACCCACAACCTTCCAAGGACTGGAAACTCACAACCATCTACAGCCTTCCTGAGATTTGAACCCACAAACCTCTATAACATTCTGGACTTTGAACCCACAACCTTCTACAATCTCTCTGGGATCTGAACTCACAACTCTTTACAGCCTCCCCAGGATCGGAAACGCAGAACCATCTAAAACACTTCCATAGATTTAAACCCAATGCCTTCTGTAACTTTCTGGGATCTGAAGCTGCCTGGGAACAGAACTTACAACCTAATACAACCCCCAGACAATGGCACTCACAACCTTCTACACTCTGCCTGAGATTTCAACCCATACCCTTCTACAATCTTCCAATTGAACCCAAAATGGTCTACAACCTTCATGGGATCTGAACCTGCAACCTTCTACAACCTCTCTGGAAACCTTCCTAGAATCGGAAACTCACAACCTTTTACAACTTTGCTGAGATCTGAACCCACAACCTTCTACAACCTTCCTGAGATCTGAACCCACAACCTTCTACAATCTTCCTGAGATCTGAACCCAAAAGTGTCTATAATCTTTTTGTGATGTGAACTTGCAACCCTGCACAACCTTCCTGGAATCTATTTCCGGCAACCTTCTACAACCTCTCTGTGACATGAACCCGCAACCTTCTAAAGCCTGTTAGATTTGAACCCACAACCTTCCTGGGATCAAAACCTGCAAGCTTCTACAACCTCTGTGGGACTGGAACCCTAGCCTTATACAAACATTTTTAAGGCTGAACCTACAAAAGTTCTTAGCAGTGCACGTCTTACTTTAGCCTACTGTAACCGTCATATCTGTCCAGGAGCAGCTAATAAAGTTTCTGAATATTTGATGAAACCTGTAAATAGTTTACGGTGCGGCGGCCGCCTCTCCGGCGGGTTAATGTTCCACCACCATAAGGTCAGACGAGAGAGAGAGAGAGATAGAGAGATTAAATGTGTGAGGTGTGAAAGCACCACCCTCCTCCTCCTCCTCCTCCTCTCTGGGGCTGATGGCCGTACAGTAGAGTTGTCCTGTTCTATTGAAAGTGGACATTTGACTGATCCACAGGAGATCAGCAGCCAGCCCCTGGTTTCAGCTCGGTCGCTCCACAGCGTGAATATCAAGTAGCCTAAAACACTGGACACGTCCCAGGGTGCATTTTAAGTGACCACTGTCCGAACTGTGTGCACACACATCGCTCTGCCTTTCTGCTTCTCTCTCTCCCTGTTTGTTTCTCTCCTTCTTTGTATCTCTCTCTACCACTGTACTGTCCACACACACCTTCCTCGCTCTCTTTTTTTTTCAACCTCTCTCTATCTCTCCCCTTCTTTCTATCTCTCTCATCCTTGCTCTCTTTTCTCTCTCTCTCTCTCTCGCCCTCTGTCTGTCTTTCTCACCGTTTGCATATCTCTCGCTCTTTCTCCCTCTCTCTACCTCTTCCTCACTGTGGACACACACACCTGCACCTTTCTCTCGCTCATCTTCCTCACTTTCCATCTTTCAACTTCTCTTCTCTCTCTCTCTATCTCTCTTCTTCTTTCGTTCTATGTCTCTCATCCTTGCTCTTTTTCTACCTCTCATTTATCTCTCTCTCTCTCTCTCTCTCTCTCTTTTACTTTCTTTCAACATCCCTCCCTCTGCTTACCCTTCGCGCGCTCTCTCTCTCTCTCTCCCTCTCCATGACTCCGGTTGAGTGGCCCCTCTTGTTGGGCCTTGTTTCAGGTCCCCTGGTTGCTCGAACCCGCCCCCACTGTCCAGTCCGTATATAAGGCGTGTGTGCCGCTGTCTGCGAGAGGGAGAGAGAGAGAGTGTGAGTGTAAGCGAGGTTGATCAGTGAAACACAATGAGGTTTAAAGTCCTGCTGTGTCTGTGTGTCCTGAGCCCAATAAAGCCGGGTGAGTACAGTGTGTGTGTGTGTGTGTGTGTGTGTGTGTGTGTGTGTGTGTGTCTGTTTAATCGGAGCAGGTAAACACTCAGATTCTCTCAGATCTTTTTCCTAATTTGACTTTGTCTGATTGCAGCAGAGCAACTAGTGCGCTGGCTGAGCTGTCAATCACGTCCGCCGCTTTCAAGGGCACCTTTAATTATTTATTTGTTTGTTTGTTTGTTTGCTTAGGACACATTTTATCTAGCCCTGTGTGACCACGGAAACCGCAAACTAGTGTGACCGTCCCTAAGCAGTGGTCGTGGATTATGTAAAACTGCCAGCAAAGACAATGCCCTCTCCAGAGCGCCAGCACTGCTGCCTAGTTCGCATGATCTGAATAAACAAGAAACCCTCCGACCATCAATTTCAGCCCCGGTTAAAACCATGATGACCCTTCTGTGATCCCGGATATGCATATTAATAAAGGGAAAGTCCACCAGTGTTTTCAAAACTCCTGCATAACTCTCAAAAGTGTTTGAGAATAGTTTAATCAGAGTGGGGGTTTGGTGTGAAACTGTAAATCACCGTAGAGAAACGTACCCACTCGGATTGCTTTCCAGCGGTGGTGAATGGAACCAGGCGCCGGTCGCCATGACTACAACACCAAAATAGCTATTTTATTTATCATCCAAAACCCACCAGTGAACATACACGTGTCTCTGGATGTTAATGGTGGTTAAAAACAAACAAGCAAACAAAAACAACAACAACAACAACTTTCTTTGAGGACTATTTTTTGCTGCACAACTGCCCTGCATGGCGCCTGTATCCCTCCACTGGGAATGGATTTTTAACAAATGATATAGGCCTAAAATCTTCTCTGTGTGTGGGGCATCAGGGAGGGCATGAATTCCAATGTTTGGTAGAAGGACTTTCTGTGAGGGAGTACTGGGAGTACTAATTCTACGTCGGTTTATCTGGAACGGACAGTCCTGAAAGACTCAGTCCGTAACCTTTATCTACAGGGGAGTTCGCAGACCTGATACTTTTGTACCCAAGTTGTTTTTGCTAGTTTAGCTCCTCACATGTTTACTTGAGGACGGCTTCCAGGATTTCCAGGAGTAGACTGCTGACAGCTCAGACAGCAGTGAAATCTCATTACTCTCCTTTTCACCATTTTGTTATCTTTATCTGCACATCTGCTGTGATAATGGAAGTCCTGTTACAGTCAGTTCAGAGTGTAAAATATTCCAGTATGCTCCTTTATCTGACCGCCAAATATTTATTACCCTGGTTATTGATTAAGCTAATTGAGGAGACTCCTCTAGTCCTGCGCTCGACGTACAGTTCAGTTGTTTCAAGCATTTAATTTATTCATCATTATCATAAATCAGGCCTTAGAACCTACAAAACAAACAAGCGTTGGCTGATTAGCATGCTAACGCTTTCCTTGGCACAGAACTCTTCTCAAGTCCACTGGTAGACCTTCAGAGAAGCTTTACGGTCTGGGTCTGGATTTGTGACGTCAAATGATCTTTAATAAACTAATACATAACTACTGATAACGCCATCAGTGAAGCAGCGGTGGTGCCAAGACCACATCGATCATTTGCAGACATATTAACATTCTGGAGATCAAACAACATGCTTCAGCCAGAACATTAAAACCACTGCCAGGTGAAGTGAAGAACATTGATGATCTGGTTCCAGGGGTAAAGAATCTGAGACACTGAGACACAAGAACCGAACTGTGATGTTCTAGACGTCCCAAGGGTCAGAACATGTTGTTATGGATGTTATGAATGGTTATCTCCATAACATCAGGCAGGTCTTGTGGGGGTGTTCCCGGTATGTCAGTACCTACCTGGTGGTCAGTACCTACCAAAAGTGCCCAGAGAAAGGACAATCGGTGAACCGGAGACTGATGCTCATGGAGGCCCCACCTCACACCTTACTGGATCTCTATACAGGATCTGCTGCAAACGTTAGTCTCAGTGCCAGATACTTCAGGGCGCTTTCAGCGGTGTTGAGCCCATGCCTTGATAGGTCATGAAGAACCTTGAAGAACCAATGGGGAGAATACACAATAGTATGCATTAGGTGGTTTTAATGTTATGGCTGATTGAAACATATTTTACAATGATTCAAATCATAATTAAAGACGATCTTCAAGACATAGTTTCAGGGCGTAGGCTTTTGCAGTGTAATTAAATACTTCTTATTAATGTGGCGCCTGAGGCCATTTGGTTGCGTCACTTTTGATGTTTGCGATGTTATGTTCAGCCAGACGTCTGATAGATAACATCCCGCAGCACTTTAACACCTTATCCATTCTGTCAGTTAGGGGTGGGTGATATGACGTTTTCATTTAACCTTTTTTATGTCACAGTAAAGTCAGATTTATATCAATTATTCACAGTCATATCAGAACATTATGACCACCTACCTGGTAATAGTAATAATAACCACGCTTCGGCTCGGATGACACTAGCTGTAAACGGATGACGCTACTGTGGCTCTAAAATGTCATATGATGTTAGTGATTTCCAAGATCCACCGGTTGCCCGGGACCCTATCATTTTCGTCCTATCGGACATCACCATTTGCCCATGATGGTTTTGCACTCTGCTACAACTGACTGGTGTGCTCGCTTATTAATACATAAATAAGTCAGGTGGCATCTGTGACGTCCCAGCAAAGTTCATTCCAAACCAGGGGTGTTCATAAAGTTCTGGTATGACTGAGACAGTGGGCGAAAGGCGGTAGAATTTTGGAAACTCGGCTAAATTTGTGGGATGTTATAGAACTGCCATAGTGAAGGTGTAACAAGAATTGACTCCTCACACACTGGGTGCCTCCCAATGGCCGAACAGTGGTGCCCCACGGGCAATTGATGTCAGAGGGGAACGATGACTCCCTCCATGACCTAATGCAGTCCATGCGACGACATCTCCCTAGGGTCATCTGAGCCAAGGGTGGTCATTTCGTCTATAAGGCAGGCGGTCATAATATTCTGATATGACTGTATATATGTGTTTACAGTAAACAACATTTACCAGTCCAACATATACAAACAAGGGGCCTATTAATAAATTAAGATTAGAGGAAAATCCTTTTCTATTAATATAGATATTTATATTTAAGAAGTCATTTTTAGCGACTGTGGCTATTTGGTTGTATCATCTTTGGCAATGAGGTCACCTCAGCTAGCACCTCAGCTACCATGTTAGTGTATTGTGACTGAGCTGAAGCCTTGGTTTCATTTACCCCAGTTTGCACCACCGGCTGTCTAATCACCACCTATCGGTTTCCCACCTTCCACCTCTCAGTCTTTTCCACAGATATCGCTGTTCCTCTGAACCACTCCGTGGCCCTCCCATGCTTCTTCCACCTCGACAACCCAGCGAGCGAAAAGCTCCTTGACATCACCTGGTTCTTCAAAGGCTCGGTCATCGCGTCCATTAACCACACGGAAAGAGGCTTCCACCTGGACACCTCGAACCTCGTCAACGGCTCTGCGCCCCTGACTGTGTACAACGCCACTCCACACCAGCAGGGGGTGTATGAGTGTAGCGTGAACAGCAACGAGACTGAGCACTCCAGCAACGTCACACTCACAGTACTGGGTGAGTATGTGCCTGCAAAAAATGTGGGTGGCCTATCGTTGACCTCCCGGCCCCGCTCTCCGCTGCCTTTGGTAGCTCCTTGGAAAGCTCCTAATGTTGCTAACTAGTGAGGGAAGGTACTACTCCAGCAGTTAGCATGGTGCTATAGGCCTAAATCATTGCTAAAACCATATGGAGGTGTTCAGAAATCTCTTATGGACTTGACAGTACGGACAGCTAATTGGTGGGGTATTAGCTTCCGTTACTTGTTAGCTACATTAGCTTCATTTTGTTTATTAAAGACATACTGATACTGTGTTACTATGTATACACACACTATATACTGTAGAGATATATTCACCTCAATATCGCTCCTCTTTCTCAGCTCCCCCCTCAGTGTCCATCCCTTCTCCAGAGGTGGTGTTGGGTCAGGAGAGCGCAGTAGAGTGCTGGGCAAAGAGCTTCAGCCCTCCCCAAGTCACCTTCTCCTGGACGCGAGAGGGCAAAAGCTTCAGAGCTCCTCAGAAGTCCGATGGGAAGCTGACGGAGGATGGTCTTTACGAGGCGGTCAGCCGGCTGGTGTTCGTTCCTGAACTCTCTGACCGGAACGCAACTTACGGCTGTGTGGTGCAGCATGAGGAACTGGAGAAACCGCTGGTGAAGAAGTTCAAGCCAAGCATCATCAGTGAGTGATCCGTCTTCTTTCCCATTCTGAAACGCTTCCTAACCAGGTTCTTACGGAGAATAACCAGGGTTATGTCTCCTCCAGTCCTTCCCAAGGTCAGCCTGTCCATCGTGCCCCCCGTATCTCGCTCATCACCCCTCACCCTCGCCTGCGACCTCAGCGGCTTTTATCCCGAGAACGTGTCCGTGGCCTGGGTCCAGAACGGCACTGTCCTACCCGAGCCTCCACTGACGCACCTGAACAATGATGGAACGTACAGAACCCGCTGGTTCCACACACTCAGCGCAGAGGAGAGGGAGCGGGGTGGATCCGTGCAGTGTGTGGCTCAACAGGCTCACGTTTCACGGCCGGCGTCTAGCCTCATTGACCTGTCAGCTGCTGACCCACTGGGTACTCTATACACTACATTGTATACACTGTATTAGATATACACTATATCAGCTATACATTATAGCATACACACAGTGTACATCAGATGTACACTACACTATATACACTATGAGATGCACACTATAGTATATACATTAGATAGGATTTACACTATAATACATACATTGCACTATACACTCTTTATCAGATATACTACACTATAGTATATACTCTGTAAAAGATACACTGTAATATATCACTATTAGATATACACACTATGTCAGATGTACACTATAGTATTAACACACTATGTCAGATATACACAACACTATAGTATATCACTGTATCAGATATATGGTACACTACATGCACTATATCACATATACACTACACTATACGCACTATAGTATATCACTATGTCAGATATACACAACACAAAATCAGACTTACACACCACTATATACACTATAGTATCAGATGTACACTACACTATAGTATATCACTATGTCAGATATACACTATATCAGATATACACTACACTATATCAGATATATGCTGCACTATATACACTGTAGTATATCACTACATTAGATATACACTACACTATATCAGATATACACTACACTATATACACTATAGTATATCACTGGATCAGATGTACACTACACTACATCAGATATACACTTCACTATATACACTACAGTATATCACTGGATCAGATGTACACTACACTACATCAGATATACACTTCACTATATACACTACAGTATTTCACTGCATCAGATATACACTACACTATATCAGATATATGCTGCACTATATCAGATATACACTACACTATATACACTATAGTATTTCACAATATCACATATGCACTACACTATATACACTATAGTATATCACAATATCAGATATACACTACACTATATACACTATATCACAATATCATATATTCACTACACTATATACACTATATCACAATATCATATATTCACTACACTATATCAGCTATACACTACACTATATACACTATATCACAATATCAGCTATACACTACACTATATACACTATATCACAATATCAGATATAGACTACACTATATAAGATATATGCTGCACTATATACACTAGTATATCACTGTGTCAGATATACACTACACTACATCAGCTATACACTACACTATATAAGCTATAGTATATCACTGTGTCAGATATACACTACACTACATCAGATATACACTACACTATATAAGCTATAGTATATCACAAAATCAGATATACACTACACTATATACACTATATCACAATATCAGATATACACTATACCACAATATCAGATATACACTACACTATATACACTATAGTATGTCACTGTATCAGATATACACTACACTATATACACTATATCACAATATCAGATATACACTATATCACAATATCAGATATACACTACACTATATACACTATAGTATGTCACTGTATCAGATATACACTACACTACATCAGATATACACTACACTGTATACACTACATCACAATATCAGATATACACTACACTATATCAGATATACACTACACTATATACACTATAGTATGTCACTGTATCAGATATACACTACACTACATCAGATATACACTACACTGTATACACTACATCACAATATCAGATATACACTACACTATATCAGATATACACTACACTATATACACTATTTCACAATATCAGATATACACTACATTATATCAGATATACACTACACTATATACACTATAATTGATGTACACTATAATAATAATATAATAACAACAGCTTTTACCAACTTCTTGATATCCCTTAATCAGAGGAGTACAAAGGGCTGGGTGTTCCTCACCAGTGTGTATTGTCCATGCTTCTCAGTGCGGGAGCTGGTCCTGAGCAAATCGGCGAAAGCGTCGGTGGCCATGATGATCATCTCTCTGATCCTTGTCCTCCTGCTCTGCTTCGGCTTTTCCTGGAAGAGGAGAGATGGTGAGAAACCCAGAAAGCACACACACACACACACACACACACACACACACAGAAACAGGCCTGTGTGTAGGGTATTATCTCAGCTTAAAGTGACAGTTCATCAAAACATCTAATCAAATGTCTTATTCAAGACCTTTTTGGTCTTTTTCGAGATCGGCCCTGATACCGTCTTTCAGCCACAAATGCTGCACACTACAGAAGGAACTTGTGTTAAGATGATTCCTCTACTCTTATTATTACCTCTCTTTCCTTCTCTCCCCGCAGAGAAGCAGAAAAGCTTGACCGTTTCTGCGGTCATCCTGCCTCCGAGATTGGTGGTGGGCCGGAAAGGTCGGGTCACCATCAGCATAGAGGGCAGGAGAGCAGATCGGGTCCAGACTGTCTGGTTCCTCAACGACATTCCTATAGTAGACACTTCTTACAGCGGTAAACACTTTCCCAGAATGGCAAAGGGGGAATTCCACACATTGTGAACATTTTATTCTGCATAATTAAGGCTGTGAGCTGAGCTCATTTAGGGTCGGGTTTGGTGGGAAATTGTGCTTCACTGTAGAGAAACTTCCCAACTTTGACTCTGCTGACCTTTACAGTGGTGGTGAATGGAACCAGGCGGCGGTCGCCATGACTACAACACAGATATATACATTTTATTATGTATCCAAACCCACCAGTGAAGCTACATGTGTCTTTTTGAGGTTTATTTGGACTGATTATGGTGATGACGGTAAAAAAAGTGGAGAATTTGAACTAATACAGTCTATCTTAGGGACTACTTTTTGCCGCACTACACCCTGCAGCATGTATCCCTCCACCATTTTAACGATATGCGATTTTAAAAACAGGTTCTAGACCCAGAATCGTCTCAGAACTCCGGTAGAACAATGTCTCAGACATCAGGCAGTGTCTTCATCACCATTAACAGAACTTTCTGTGAGGGAGCTTTTTTTAGCGCTTCAGACGTCTGCTTCCCGTCACCACCACAGTAGAACAGTTCTGACTGAGTAAGGTTATCTAGAACAGAGCGTTTCACACCACCAAACCCACCAAACTCTGAATGACCTTGTTTACATTCTTAATTATTTATACACAAAAAAAACCCTGGTACATTTACAGTGATAGTTTGTCCTCAAAAACTCGTCACCAAAATTTTATTCACATGATCTCTTTTTTTTTTTTAAGGAGAAAAAACTTTGAGCCCCGCTTACTCAACAGGCCACACTCCCAGGATTTCCCGTGTATCTCTAGTCTCTGAAAAAGCCTCCCTGCTGCCCGCCACCGCGCCCGGATACTACAAACTGCACACTCGGCAGCCCCTGCACTCCACCGGACCCACCAAACAGCTCCTCTCCTCCTTCACCTTCATCCCTAATCTGTCCGTCCACAAGGGGGCAGTGTTTAAATGCCAGATATCCTACAAAGGCAAAGACAAGATAGTGATGGAGAAAGTGTCGGACAAGTTTACCGTTCTGGGTAAGAGGGTATTAATAGCCAAACTCTCATTTATTTATTTATTTATGTACTGTCTCTGTAAGACATATGAGACATACCAACCAGAGCTCTGTTCTGATTGGCAGTCTTGTACATAACAAAGCGGTGCAGCATGATACACAGTCACTGCTGTAGCTGATTTTTGTGACCAATACAGTGAATCACCAATACAGTGAATTCTTAGTAATAATTCTTCAATAATTAGCTTAGTCGCTATTTATGGAAGCATTTCCAAACATCATCATCTTTAAACATCCTCTTACATCACACCCTTGTTGGGAAAGCATCCCAGAGGGTCCCTTTATAAAGCATGCATCCAAGCAAAGTGGGCCACTGAGACAGAAACAGACAATAATCTATTTTTTCTGCAGTTTTTAACACACTTTTAAGCGTGTAGTTATTTATTTATTTGTTTGTTTGTTTGTTTGTTTAGCAATGCCTGAAGTCTCAGAGATCCAGCTCTCAGAGCCCAACGAGGAGACAGGTATGACCCCCCCCCCCCTTTGCACATGCCTGTATATGCAAAGTAGTAATATATATAATATTATAAATATTTGAATTAAGTTAAATATAATGTCCTCTTCAAAAGTTATATGCAAAAGTTCTGGCACCAGGTCAAAAATAAGAGACATGTCCTTTGTGGGTTGCTGCCCCCTATTGGGCAGAATATGGAAATCTAACCAAATAATATAATTGGGGGCGCCAAACCTTTTGCATGAGACCACAAATGGCCCTCGCACTCACCCTTGCTGAAGAGAATATAAGAGAGAAGTAATGGTCACCCCTAACGCAGGTATCGTCACCCTGACCGTGGCGGCCTCTCGCTTCCACCCGGACATCATCACTTTCCGCTGGTTCTGTGAGGGGGGCGAGCTGTGCCCTGTGGCCGCCCCTCCAGGCCTGGCTTCTCCGCGGCCCGACTCTCAGGGCTTCTTCTCGGCCATGAGCCAGTGCAGGCTGCCCAAGGCTGAGCTGGACAGAGGAGGAACCACCGTCTGGGTCACCGTCCATCACTTATCCCTCAAACAGCCGATCACTCGGAAAACCAGAGGTGAGGCTGACGGCAGAGCAGAACCATGAAATACATTAAAGTGAGAGTCTGTAGCCCAACTGTGGTCAGCCTAGCCAAGAGATGCTTGATGACGAGTGTTTTTAGATTTGCTAATGTACAGCCCACAGAATCAGTTGCTGCTGCTGTTGCTGCTGACTAACTGCTGACCCCGACACAAGTGCTGACCATAAGACCTCGTGTCTGAGAGAGAAAGTCGAGCGACTGGTGCTGGGAGGGACAGAAAGGAGAAATGAGAGGCCGGTTCTGCTGGGTTTGGACTCATAGCCAGCTCGCTGGGCTTAGATACGTTAGATTTATCTAGCAGGCTAAACACCACAGTGCAGGCCGTGATCCAGCTAACCCAGGCTTAAATCCACCTGTTTAGAGGATTAAGCCTCATATCTGAGATCACAGAGTCGAGTCAATGGTCTTTAGGAGTGTTTTTTTCCCATGATTTTCAGCCTAATTTAGTAGACTGGCTCATCCAGGTTTGCTTGCTTTGCATCCCTCAGCCTTATCAATTTAACAGAATTCACCCTTTTGTCTTCATTACATTACATCACCCAGAATGCACTACAGAAACACACCATACAACCATTAGTAATCCTGCAAAATCCACTGATGAAAAGGCTAATAAATACAGATATCATATTCAGCTTCTTAGTGGTAATGTTAGCTGTCTGGCCCCCTTTTGCATCAGCCACCTTCAAGACGCATCATCAGAAGGAGGGGTTTTAATCTTAAAACTGAAAAATCTCACTCTAGAGACGAGTACGCACCGATGTAAGAGGAACGTAAGCACATTTACACCCCATGTAGCCGTGGTTAGATTCTCTGCCATGGCTGGGGTGCCCCTTTAAAGAATGCTATGATGTAAACGTTAATGTGATGACATCACAGGTCCACGCTAGAGCTGCCAAAGTCAAAAGATACCGTCACATAATCCAGCACCCTTTCCTTGCTCTTTCCAGGGTTCATAAAGAGGCCTACCCTGTCAGAAATCCGCTGCACTCCATCCTCCCCCCAGCAGGGACCTCTCACCCTGGCCTGCGACATCACTGGCTTCTACCCTCCTGAGATCTTCGTCAAATGGTTGAGGCGAAGCAGGAGCGAGGATGGAGACGCGCTGGAGGTCGAGGAGGCAGAAGCGGAGAGCGAAGAGGGAGTTAAGGGGGCGACAGAAGTCTGGGGGCCCATCCAGACCCAGCCGAGGACGTTCCGGGCCACGGCCGTCCTGAAGGAGGTGGAGAATGGGCTGAAGGAGGTGGAGGAGGGTGGAGAGATCGTGTGCAGGGTGGAGCACTGTTCCCTTCAGGAGCCTGTTGAGCGAGTCTGGAGGAAAAACAGCTTCGGTAACACGGATGTATCTTAAAAAAAAACCCTAAAAATGAAGCAATTCCTATGTGGTTGCTATGGTGTTGTTTTTGCATGCAGTTGCTTTGATATTCCAGGTGGTTGCTGAGGTGTTCAAATGTGGTTGCTATCCAGGTGGTTGCTGTGTGAAAGTGGATAATCATAGAGAAATTTACCAGTTCAGATTTCTTTACAGCGGAGGTGAATGGAACCAGGTGTCGGTTGCCATGACAACATCATGACTATAGTCATTTTTTTACTATCCAAACCTACCTGTGAACCTGTCAACACGTGTCTTTTATATGTGAGTTTTATTATAAATGTACAGAAATCAAAAATACAAATTTGTTTTGGGGACTATTTTGCGTTGCAATACCCAGCACGTATCCCTCCACCTCTTTAATGAAATCCGATTTTTATAAAAACAGGTTTTAGGGCCAAACTCTTCTCAGAACTCTGGTAGAACACTGTCTCAGGCATCAGGCCGTGTCTTCATCACCATTAGGTGGAATAACTTTTCCCTATCTGAAGCTTTTAGAGGTTCAGACATCTGGTTCCATTCACCACCACTGTGAACAAATTCTCAGTGTGGAATTTTATCTAGAACCGAGCGTTTTACACCAAATCCACTCTAATGACTGTGCTCACATCTGAACCCTGGACCTATATAGGCACCTTTACGAACCGTTGAGATTCCCCCTTTAAACACACACTGGGTGCTGCTGTGGTGAGTCGGGCCTTCACTGCCTCTCCTTTATGCTCTTTCGTCCAGTGGCTCCCTCGGTTCCTCTCTCCCTGTCTGTGAGCTGGAGGAATGACGGGGTCGGAGTGTTCTCCTTGTGTCTCTCCGGTGGGGTCCCGCACCCTAAGGTGGTCTGGGCGGCTGGTGGTTCCGCTCTATCCCAGCTGGTCTCCAGAGAGAGAGAACAAGCAGCCGCCAGCGGGGAGCGAGAGCTGCTGAGCTTCTGCGCTCTGGTGAGGTCAGCTGGAGCTCAGAGAAGTGAGCCCCACCCTCACGGCCGCAGGAATGGACATCTGAACAGTGAGTATCCTGCGAAAGGACAAGCAGAGAGAGAGTTTTTAGGATGGACGGCCCACAGAAAAGGGACAGAACACTTCATTTACCTTTTACCCCAAATACACTCATACAGCCAAGACAGGACTGCCTCTTTAGTGGTGCGGTGGATGCACCGATCTGATACTAGGATCAGATATCAGTCCGATACTAACAATTAGTCTGATCCAAAGGACTGATCCATTCACAGAATACGCCGGTATTCTAGGCCTCATAACCCAGGGTCAGACCTGCCCTCGACCTGGCATCACCTGATGCCTGAAGTCTCCCCCAGGTGGTGAAGTATATGGTTTATCAATTCAACAATGGTATCGGATCAGTATCAGGTATCGGCCGATACGCAAAGTTCATGTATCGGTATCGGCATCGGAAAAGAAAAAGATGGATCGGTGCATCCCTAGGTAGCACAGCAAATAAAAAATGTAATAAAAATACCGTAGCGTACCGTAGTTCACACAGTATCAGACGCCACATCCGCAAGTCTTTTACTTTTAGATTACTGAACACCTCCACACGCTTTAGGTAAACAGTTAGCACTATGCTAATGACGTGAGCATTGACGTCTACGACTTGTATAAAAAATAAATAAATAATAAAAATAATCAAATTTATACATGTAGCTATATCCCATTCATTTATACAGGCAAGATGCTAAGGCTATAAGGGGCAGTGGTGGCTCAGCGGTTAGAGCGCCGGGATATCGATAACAGGGTTGTGGGTTCGATTCCCGGGCTCGGCAAGCTGCCACTGTTGGGCCCTTGAGCAAGGCCCTTTACCCTCTCTGCTCCCCGGGCGCTGGAGTTGGCTGCCCACCGCTCTGGGTGTGTACTCACTGCCCCTAACACGTGTGAGTGTGTGTTCACTACCAGATGGGTTAAATGCGGAGGACACATTTCGCTGTACAGTCCACACTGTACAGTGACGAATACGTGCACCTTTATCCTTTATCCTATAGGCTGCCACAATGCAGTTTTTACCTCGGCTAGCCAACTTTCTGCAAAAGCATTTTGTCAGGTTTGGTTCATGAATAAATAATGTAAGATTTTGGTTGTGAATATTACGTTAATATAACGTTGAAATGCAACTCAGGCCGAATACAAGAGCTAGTGCAGGCTTAGTGAACATAGGCCGCCATCATTCCTTGTTAGCGATATTAGCCTCGTATTGGCCTAAACATGTCTCGTCTGTTGGACTACTTTCGTAATTTGTAGGAAAGCGTGTAAATTTTATTATTCCTTTCAAATAAACCCCCTGAACCTTCCCGAGGAGTAATCCTGAGGGTGGACGTCAGCATTAGCACGCTAGTATAATCACAGAACGAGTTTCAGGTTTCGATATATAGTTCGAAAGACCTGACAGAGAAGAACTGAAAACAGTGGTGTGTTTGACAGGCTCTCAGGGTCCTGTCGTCTCTACTGAAGTGGAGACCGGACCCACCGAGAGGAGGGAAAGGGAACAGGGGCAGCACACGGAAACAGGCGAGGAGAAGTGGACGCAGACTTCGGAGGCTTCAGATGCTGAAGCTGGAGAGACAGAACTCGAGATCTCCTACATAAACGCGGTGAACGTGAGGAAAGAGGGACGGCGGGGGGACAGAGAGCGTCTCCGGGTCGTGGTGGAGATTACCCATCCTGCACTTGGCCTGCCCGCGTACCGCACCTGGACAGGTAGCCAGCTAGCACTCGGCTAACGCACACTATCGTTACATGAGGCTGCTTAGCATAGCGGACTAGCATCACCTAAACGTTCAGCTTTCCCCACAGTACACACACACACAGTGTCCAAATGTTTGCGGACATGCCTTCTAATGAATGCATTCGGCTCCTTCAAGTTAAGTTAACACATTGCTGACACAGATGTGCAAATGCACACACACACACACACACACATATATATCTTGTCTAGGCCCTGCAGAGAAGTACTGCCAATAGAATAAGACTCTCTGGAGCAGATATATATATATGGCCAAAAGTTTGGACACACCTTCTCATTGAATGCATTTTCTGTATTTTCATGACTATTTACATTGTAGATTCTCACTGAAGGCATCAAAACTATGAATGAACACATGTGGAGTTATGTACTTAACAGAAAAAGGTGAAATAACTGAAAACTGTATAACTGTTTTATATTCTAGTGTCTTAAATAGCCACCCTTTGCTCTGATTACTGCTTTGCACACTCTTGGCATTCTCTCAATGAGCTTCAAGAGGTAGTCACCTGAGATGGTTTTCAGGTGTGCCTTATCAGGGTTAATTAGTGGAATTTCTTGCTTTATCAATGGGGTTGGGACCATCAGTTGTGTTGTGCAGAAGTCAGGTTACTACACAGCCGACAGCCCTACTGGACAACTGTTAAAATTCATATTATGGCAAGAACCAATCAGCTAACTAAAGAAAAACGAGTGGCCATCATTACTTTAAGAAATGAAGGTCAGTCAGTCCTTTAAATGTGTCCCCAAGTGGAGTCACAAAACCCATCAAGCGCTACAGGGAAACTGGCACACACGAGGACCGACCCAGGAAAGGAAGACCAAGAGTCACCTCTGCTTCTCAGGACAAGGTCATCCGACAGTGGTGACACTGTTGGGGATTTATTCAAAATTGAAGGCACACTGAACCAGCATGGCTACCACAGCATCCTGCAGCAACATGCCATCCCATCTGGTTTGTGTTTAGTTGGACCATCATTTTTTTTTTAATAGCACCCCAATGACCCCAAACACACTTCCAGGCTGTGTAAGGGCTATTTGACCAAGAAGGAGAGTGATGGAGTGCTGCGGCAGATGATTTGGCCTCCACAGTCACCGGACCTGAACCCAATAGAGATGGTTTGGGGTGAGCTGGACCGCAGAGTGAAGGCAAAGGGGCCGACAAGTGCTAAACACCTCTGGGAACTCCTTCAAGACTGTTGGAAAACCATTTCAGGTGACTACCTCTTGAAGCTCATTGAGAGAATGCCAAGAGTGTGCAAAGCAGTAATCAGAGCAAAGGGTGGCTATTTTGATGCCTTCAGTGAGAATCTACAATGTAAATAGTCATGAAAATACAGAAAACGCATTTAATGAGAGGTGTGTTTTGGGCCTGTACTATATATATATATTATTTTGTAGAAATCTGTTTAACTTTGCCATTAAAGAGATTTTTAAAAACAATTATTCTTAAAAAAAGAATAATAATATAAATATGCTAACAGATAAATGCTAAAATATGCTAATATATGCTAAAATGTTAATATATGCTTAATGCCAACAGATGTTTCCCAGTGTTCTCTGTGTGATTTGCTTCTTTTCTTATTCTCACAGAGCCTGAAGAGGACGTATCACCTTAAAGTGCCACCATTCAGATGTTCCTCCATATGTTTATTTATTAAAAAAACATCAAATCATTATTATTACTGTCTAAAACCTAAAATGTATTTAACTTTAGCATTTTCATCGCTTCTCTGTTAAAGCATAATGTTTTCCAGTCTTACTAATACCGTCACTTCTGTTACAAAAGTACAACAGTAATGAAGCGAGCCTTCATATAGCCTCCAGCAAGCCTCCAGAATTCCAGCGCTGGAACTGAGGAATGTTGAGAAGATCAGACGCTCGGATTCCTCACCTGCTGAAATGCTGGGACACGCTGAAGGTGTTCATTTGCATCAGAAATATGTGAAATGACTGTGAGGATGCGGTGCAGAATGTCTGATTTACATTTACAGTGTGATGCTTTTGTACATAACTGTATAAATTAATACAGATTAACATAAAAATAACAAAAAATAACATTTAATATATTGTTTGTGTAAATAAACTGTACATTTGATACCTGCCTAGCTAAAATAAAGCCATTACTGGCAGTCTGATGCTGTTTTTTATGATATGTTACATTGCAGCTAATCAATGTTCACCATTATATCTTTAGCATCCCCCTGGGAAAGGACCATGTGCTATGTAAAAATAGCATTCAATAAGTAAATTTTAGTTTTTGGACGATTAACGTTAACCCACTTGTTTGTAGCTCCCTCTAGCACTAGCAAATGCTCCCAACACTAGGAGGGTAAGGACTCCTTCTATACATGTTGTAAAGTCAGATACAGCCTCTCTTGGAACTGTCAAACATGTGGCATCACCAGGCAGCACTGGGTCCCCAGCTCCAACGTGCCAGCTAACACCCGCAATTGTGCTCTCTCAGACTCCGGCCGCTGATGGCAAAGCAGTGTGGCTTGGGATTCGACCTTGCGACCCTCAAGCCTTACACACAATACAGAAATCTATACAGACTGCTTGCATAACCACTGAGGCCTATCCTTTTTTGTTTAATCCATTCATGGGCCCTGAGTGGTCCAGCAGACTAAGGACGCTGGTTCGAATCCCAGTCATGCTGCTAGCCATTGGCAGTCGAGGCCCTGAGAGAGCACAATAGACCTACAACAGACACAACAGACCCACATTCATCTCACACGCTGAATTGTTGAATTGCAATTTTTTAAAAAGTTGGTGGAATTCCCCTTTGAGATGATCTTAGATAGAAGCTCACCTACACTTTCTCCCAGTTGTGGTGGCTGAGTTTCAGACAGAGGTAAAGAAAGTGGCGCGGCTGCGGCCTTGTGTGTCCTTTATGATAATGCTGGTGGTCTTCACTGTTAATGCGATGCTGAAGCTAACACACAGGAAACATCTCACTTCGCTGGCTGGTGTGAAAGGCGGGTGTGAGATGACAGCAGTGAAGGGACTCGTTTTAGCCCTACGCTGAAGATAGCACGTCTAAACATCTACAGTGGAAGAACGACCACAAACCCTTGTTTGAAATGAACTGCAGGCTTTACGATGCGTGTAGTGGGCCCGGTACTGCTTGAGTGTGACTGAGCTCAATTTTAAGTAGAGCAGAGTAGAATTTTATAGAAAATACCAATTTTTTAGGCTTAAACTCCTCTCAGAAGTGTCTCAGGCATCAGACCTCCACCATTAGATGGAAGAACCTTCTGTGAGGGAGCTTTTATAGAGGTTCAGACGTCTGAGAACAGTTCTGACAGGGTAAGGTTATCTAGAACGGAGCGTTTTACACATTTCACACCCACCCACTCTCTACTTTCAATTGCTTTGTCCACATCTTAACCCTTTAATTGCTGAGAAATTTGAGAATTCAAAAGCAATAGTCCACAAGCTACTCTGCTTATGCTTCTGCTTGTACCGGAGGGGACTTTCAGGCCTCAGGTCAGATCTGTCTACTCAATATTAGGCAGGTGGTGTAAATGTTAATGGCTAATTATTCATTTATCATTATTTTATTTATATATTTATATTTATTATATTATTCACAAATATTAGAAATGTATTTTTGGGGTATTTTTTAGCTGCTCTGCCAGAATGGCTGGGCGATATGGTAAAAATACTGTATCACAGAAATAAGGCGCCAGAGGATCGCCAGAGGATCGAATTCCGATCACGCCCCCTAGAGAGCACAGTTGGCCTTCCACTTTCCAGGATTGGTAGACGGTGATCTGGCCGTCTGCTGACCATTGCTGTCTGTTGGCCAATGCGTCAGAGCCGGGTATATGGATATATACGTCCCTGGGTATATATGTATATGTATACGTATACGGGTATATATGTCCCTCCAGGCGCTTTGGTTGCCCGGTGATGCTGTATTGGCGGCATGCTGGAAGAAACATACATAGAGGGCCGGGTACACCGTCTACCCATCCTGGAGAGGGCAAGGCCAACTGTGCTCTCTCAGAATTCGAACCAGCTATTCTCTGGCGCCTTATTCCTGTGATACCATATTTTTACCATATCGCCCAGCCCTACTGGCAGAGCAGATTTCGAGATTTCTAATATTTGTGAATAATATCAATCTAAATATATAAGTAATATAATGATGAATTTTATCACAATATGCTAAAATATCGTCAAATTGCCCACCTGTATCCACCTGTATCCACTATACCTCTTTCCACTGTCTGCTGCCACCGTAATCTGTGACGTTCCCCTCTGGGATTTATGGAGTGACCTTTCGGCCTATGGGACATTCTGCCAGAAGCGTCCGCCAATCTGTCTTACAGCGTCTCACAGTAAACAAAACCCCTACAATCATAAAATCCCCCCAAAATTGTCGAGATGATTGATTGGTTTGGGTGAGATGCTCTTGAAAGGAGGTCATCAATCAATTCATCAATCTTTTTTTTTTTCATTATTATTATTATTATTATTACAAACACTTGGAAATCTATGAAACTATGAAACATCTTTTGTAGTTTCTGATCAAACCCAGGAGCTGCTTTGAGGGCTTCAGCGCGTGTGAAGTAAGTCTCAGCAGTGAAGGAAGTGAAGGGAAGTGTGGCTGAGCTTCTGGCTGAGCTTCTGGCTGAGCTTCTGGCTGCTTTAGAGAAGTTACTCACTGCTGCTGTGGTCGGACGTTGCAGCTCTGAGGGTGTTTATTGAACGGGCCAGCCATGGGGTTTTTTTTTTAACTTCACCACAGAGCAGAACTCGTCCTCTGCTGTCAGGCGGGCGGGCTTCTCGTCTCCTCTCGTCTCCTTTCGTCTCATCTCGTCTCCTCTCGTCTCGTCGAAGGCGAGCATCAGGAACTGAAGAGACGGAGGCGTTCAGCCTGGGCTAGCTCGGCGTTTCTGAGGGAGTCGCTGCTGAGGAGCTGAGGAGAACTTCGGTCGGTTCTTCCTGAAGTTCTTCCGCGATGGACGGGTCTGAGAGCTCAATGAACCGACTTGGTCGCACTATTTGGACAGTCTGGGTGAGTGACCATGCGGTCGTTGTGTTCTGGACCTAGCTGCTTGTTTTTTCAACGACTCTCATGAAGGTCCAGGTACTGTAGCTCTGGTCCATCGAAATGAGCTGTATGGAGCTGTGATGACTCCAGGAAGGATGGGAATGCTTAAAGAGGCAGTATCATACTCAACTTTATTATTTGTATTAATAATATTATTCATATTATTATTATTATTAATTATTATTAATAATAATATTAATACTAGCTACCACACATGTGAAGCTTCAGAAAAGCTGATTATGAATTTCTATCTAAATAAATATCTCCTATTCTTATATAAGTCTAAATGACAGTGTATAACCTATTCAGCCTGCAGCAGCTCGTCTCCGCCCATTCGTGCTGACGTCACAAGCAGTGTTCGAGCCGGAATGCACAGGGCAGCCAATCAGAACAGAGCTCATTTGCATGTTGGTCCTAAAGAGACAATTCTAATGGATCAAAAAGTCTGATCTCAAGTCTGATCTCATTCAGATCAAATATACAGTCTGATCTGTTCACTTATGCGTCCACTGATCTGACCAGAGTAAGGTCAGGGTAGTTGTGCTTTTATCTGAAGATCAGACTGAAGCTTTACGTCCGTCCTTTTATTAAGTTAGAAAAGATGTCGATCCTAGTCGAATGAGAGTAAAGCTACAGTCTGATCTTATTCAGATGAAAGGAAAGCTGCAGTCTGATCTTTGTCAGATGAAAGTAAGGTTATGGTCTGATCATGTTTAGTATAAAATAAAGCTGCAGTCTGATCTTATTCAGCTAAAGATAAAGCTGCAGTCTGATCGTATTCAGTTGAAAGTACAGCTACAGTCTGATCTTATTCAGTTGAAAGTACATCTGCAGTTTGATCTTTTTTTAGATGAAAGTACATCTGCAGTCTGATCATGTTTAGTATAAAATAAAGCTGCAGTCTGATCTTATTCAGTTGAAAGTACCACTACAGTCTGATCTTATTCAGCTAAAACTAAAGCTGCAGTCTGATCTTATTCAGTTGAAAGTACCACTACAGTCTGATCTTATTCAGATGAACGGAAAGCTGCAGTCTGATCTTTTTCAGATGAAAGTAAGGTTATGGTCTGATCATGTTTAATATAAAATAAAGCTACAGTCTGATCTTACTCAGCTAAAGATAAAGCTGCATTCTAACCTTATTCAGCTAAAGATAAAGCTGCAGTCTGATCTTATTCAGATGAAAGTACCACTACAGTCTGATCTTATTCAGCTAAAACTAAAGCTGCAGTCTGATCTTTTTCAGATGAAAGTAAGGTTATGGTCTGATCATGTTTAGTATAAAATAAAGCTGCAGTCTAACCTTATTCAGCTAAAGATAAAGCTGCAGTCTGATCTTATTCAGTTGTAAGTACAGCTACAGTCTGATCTTATTCAGCTAAACTAAAGCTTCAGTCTGATCGTATTCAGTTGAAGGTACAGCTACAGTCTGATCTTATTCAGTTGAAAGTACATCTGCAGTTTGATCTTTTTTTTAGATAAAAGTACAGCTGCAGACTGATCATGTTTAGTATAAAAAAAGCTGCAGTCTGATCTTATTCAGTTGAAAGTACCACTACAGTCTGATCTTATTCAGCTAAAACTAAAGCTGCAGTCTGATCTTATTCAGCTAAAACTAAAGCTGCAGTCTGATCTTATTCAGCTAAAACTAAAGCTGCAGTCTGATCTTTCTCAGCTAAAACTAAAGCTGCAGTCTGATCTTATTTAGTTAAAATGTACAGCTGCAGTCTGATCTTTTTCAGCTAAAACTAAAGCTGCAGTCTGATCTTTTTCAGCTAAAACTAAAGCTGCAGTCTGATCTTTTTCAGCTAAAACTAAAGCTGCAGTCTGATCTTATTCAGTTAAAACTAAAGCTGCAGTCTGATCTTATTCAGATGAAGCTTCAGTCTAATCATGTTTAGAATAAAATAAAGCTGCAGTCTGATTTCTTTTCAGATTAAAGGAAAGATAGAGTCTGATCTTATTCAGATGAAAGGTTAGAAAGGGATATGGTTAGATTTATGTGTTCAACTCAGTTCATATCAGATATGTGAGTGGCTTTATGTACAAGCTAGTTCATGTTTCTGTACCGTGCTATATATGCGCGCGCACACACACACACACACACACACACACACACACACACACCTGTATTGTCTTTCGCGTCTTCTCTCTCTGCCTCTCATCCATTCCTGTCTCTCGTCCTCTCTCCTATGCTGTTTTTCTCTCTCACCCTCTATATGTCCAAATGTTTGTGGACACTCCTTCTAATCAATTCATTCAACTACTTTAAGTTGCACCCATTGCTGACACAAATGTGCAAATGCATACACACACACACACACACACACACAGCTTGTCGTCTAGTTCTTGTAGAGAAGTATTGCCAATAGAATAGGACTCTCTGAAGCAGATCAAGAAACATTAACCTATTGGCACCATGCTGCCTAATGCCAGGTGTGGGCTAGATGGGTATAAAGCCCCCCAGCATTGAGCTATGCTCTCTGGATTGCATTCTTGTCACTGAATGCAATCAGATCCTCACAGCAATGCTCCTCTACAATGTTCCCTGGGCAGTACAGACAGTTACTCCAACAAAAGCAGGATCAACTCTTTTTTGTGTGTGTGTGAATGCCCTTGATTTTAGAAGAGACAATGAATGAGTAGGTGTCCCAATACTTTTGTCCATTACGTTCATTTGTGCTCTCTCTCTTCCTCTCTCTCTCACTCTCTCTGAAATGCTTGCTCTGTAAAAAGAAACAAGGCCACATTCTCTCTCTGCTTCTTCACAGACCCTGTTTTTGACCTACTCGCTTGTTTCTTGCTTTTTGCACAGGGTTACCTCTCAGGGGCAGTGGGAAGATACCTCAGACCAGAAGTCTCAAACGAGGACAAACGAAATGCAGAAGACGCCGCCGCAGACGTGACAGTCAGCAAGAGTTACAGAGAGCTGAAGGAAAATGAAGAAGAGAAAGAAAGGAGTGAGACAAAGGCCTGCGACCAAGGCGTGAGCCCCCAGACTGGCATCCGAGTGCGGGCTGCTGCTGTTCAGTGGGAAAAGGCTAGCGTACGCAAGAGTGGCACAAGCAGACAGGCTGGCACTGGCACTGGTGTTGTTGTAGAGGGCATAGATCAAAAAGCACAGGAGCAGAAGCGCGGTGAGAAAACCTCGGAAAACAACAACGAGGCGGTCGGAGCAAGAAGCCGTGATTTTGCTGAAGAAGCTTTTGTTGACGCACCTGCTTCCATCGAGGCAAACACAGGAGGCCAGGACTTTGGGATTTCCAGAAGTGAAAGGGTTGAAAGAGTGATTGATGGCGTTGCAAAGAAAGAGAGTGCTGAAAAAGCAGCTGTGAGCAGCGAGAATGCTGGCCAAGACGTAGAACTGGAAGAGCTGACAAACGAGCGTGGTCGAGAAAGTCTGGCGAAGGTCTCGGAGGAGAAAGTGGTCAAAGATGCTGAAGACCAGGATGGAAACGAAGAGAGCGAAGAAGAGCAGGGAAAGTGGGGGACGACCGAGGGTCAAGACGAGACGTGTGCATCGCCAATGGCAGATGATGTGTTGTCCCAGCTGACCTACTCAACAAGGGAAAGGGAAGACCTTTTAAAGGCTCCTTCAAACAAAGACCTCAAAGTGGATGAAAAACACCAGGAGGAAACGACTGAAGCCAAGGCTGAAAGGGAACTGATCGGTGCCGGCGATGAGGAAACAAAGCAAGGGACTCAAGGAGCCATAAAGGATGGGCAGCATGAAGAAGGTCAGCAGCTCAGGGAATCCATTCAAGATGTTGAAGTTCAAGACATCTATAAATTCGAGCTGGAGAAAGCCCAAACTGAAGTTGGCGAGGGAAGAGCGGTGGCAGTCACTTGCAAACCCGGGACAACACAGGTTGAAAAGGCAGAAATGTCTGAAGAAGAGTCCGAACCTGATGGTCATCATGAAGCAGGTCAGCTGAACATCTGTGAGTCAGGACATCAGGATGAACCACAACTTGGATTCACAGAGGAGGTAGTGGGAATAGTGGAAATAGTGGAAATTGGAAAAGCTCCAGAACCCATTAGCACAGGTACTGAAAACGAGGTGACACCGACACCAGAAAGGGACCCAAACAAGGCCACCGAGGAAGCAAAGCAAGTGGCTGTGCGGACTGTAAAGGAGGGCCAGTATGAAGCTGAAATTGACCTGACTGAATCAAAGTTGGTTGAAGCGGAACTGGTAGAAAGTAGATGTGAAAAAGAAGTGTGGGAAACAGAACCAGAACCCATTCCACCGACAACAGAAAGGGAAGTAATTGACCTTATCGAGGAATCGATGCAAGTGACTCTGGAAACCATAGAAGGTGAGCAGCAATTGAATGAATCCAAATTCGCTGAAACTGTTGACCTGGGTGAATCAAAACTGGACGAATCCCCAACTGAATTTACAGAGCAAATCGCAAAGATGGAACATGAACCTCTGGAGGAACCTGGAACAGGACAGGTGGAGAATGCGGACATCTGGATAAATGAACCAGAACCTGTTGGCAAAAGTACTGAAAATGAAGCGGCCCCAGAGCCAGTCTGTGTCACCAAAGAAACAAGGCAAGTGACTCTGGAAACCATAGAAGATGACCAGCATGAAGTCAGTCAGCAATGGGGTGAAACCAAATTTGCTGAGTCTGTCGACCTCTGTAAATTGGTGACTCCAAGTGACTCCAAATTTCCTGAGACTGTTGATGAACACCCAACTGAATTTACTGAGGAAGGTGCAATGACTGAACGTGACCTTTTGGAGGAACCTGTGGCTGAACACATGGAGGTTGTAGAGGTACATGAAGAAGACCTAGAACCCTCTAGCAAAGGTACTGAAAATGAAGAAGCATCAACACCAGAAACAGACCCAGTCAATGTTGCTGAAGAAGATGAGAAGCATGAAGCCAAACAGCAGTTTCGTGAACCAACATTTGCTGAATCTGAATCAAAACCGAATGAATCCCGAACTGAATTTACTGAGGAAGACGCAACGACTGAATGTGACCTTTTGGAGGAACCTGTGACGGGACGCATGGAAGGTGCAGAAGTATGTGAAGAAGACCTAGAACCCATTAGCGAAGGTATTGAAAATGAGGCAGCACTGACACCAGAAAAAGAATCGTTCAGCGTTCTTGAAGAATCAAAGCAAGTGATCGAGGAAACCATAGAAGATGAGCAGCATGAAATCAGTCAGGAATTAAGTGACTCGAAATTTGAAGCGACTGAAAATGAAGCGGCCCCAGAGCCAGTCTGTGTCACCAAAGAAACAAGGCAAGTGACTCTGGAAACCATAGAAGATGAGCAGCATGAAGTCAGTCAGCAATGGAGTGAATCCAGATTTGCTGAGATTGTCGACCTCTGTAAATCGGAGTTGGACGAACACCCAACTGCGTTTACTGAGGGACGTGTGAAGACTGAATGTGGACTTCTGGAGGAACCTATGACTGGACGCATGGATGTTGTAGAGGTATATGAAGAAGACCTAGAACCCTCTAGCAAAACTATTGAAAATGAGGCAGCACTAACACCAGAAAAGGAATCGATCAGCGTTCTTGAGCAATCAAAGCAAGTGACCGAGGGAACCATAGAGGATGAGCAGCATGAAATCAGTCAGGAATCAAGTGACTCCAAATTTCCTGAGACTGTTGATGAACACCCAACTGAATTTACTGAGGAAGGCGCAAAGACTGAACGTGACCTTTTGGAGGAACCTGTGGCTGAACACATGGAGGTTGTAGAGGTACATGAAGAAGACCTAGAACCCTCTAGCAAAGGTACTGAAAATGAAGAAGCATCAACACCAGAAACAGACCCAATCAGTGTTGCTGAAGAAGATGAGAAGCATGAAGCCAAACAGCAGTTTTGTGAACCAACATTTGCTGAATCTGAATCAAAACCGAATGAATCCCGAACTGAATTTACTGAGGAAGACGCAACGACTGAATGTGACCTTTTGGAGGAACCTGTGATGGGACGCATGGAAGGTGCAGAAGTATGTGAAGAAGACCTAGAACCCATTAGCGAAGGTATTGAAAATGAGGCAGCACTGACACCAGAAAAAGAATCGTTCAGCGTTCTTGAAGAATCAAAGCAAGTGATCGAGGAAACCATAGAAGATGAGCAGCATGAAATCAGTCAGGAATTAAGTGACTCGAAATTTGCTGAAACTGTTGACCTCTGTGAATCCGAGCCGAAGGAAACCCTTACTGAGGGCAGAACCACGGCTGAACGTAACCTTTTGGAGGAACCTGCAGGAGAACAGATGGAAAAAGACCTAGAACTCTCTAGCAAAGGTACTGAAAATGAGGCGGCCTTGGTGCTAGACAGCGAAGCCAGCGATGTCCTCAATGAGGCAACAGCACAAGAGATTGTGGTTGCACTAAAGAGTGGGCTGCAGGAAGTGGATCAGCAGTTGTGTGAGCAGTTTATAGGTGAAAAACTGGACCTTCTTGGGCCGAAGCTGCGTGAACCCCGAAGTGGATTCACAGAGGAAATGGTGGAGCCCGAATATGAACCCTCTAGCACCACCGAGTTAGGCAGCTCAGAAGCAGCACTGAAAACAAAAGTGGAGCAGTTAGATGACACAGTTTGTGATCTTGTGATACCAGAAGTGGCGATTAAGCAAGACCGTGAGTCAGTCATCGCACTTGCAGCGGAAGAGCCTGGAAACCAAAGCGAAACCGCAGAATTTCAACAGGAGGTCAGAGCAGAAGTTGCAGCAGATGTTGTGAAGAAACCAGCAGAGCTGGAGAGACGTTTGCACGAGCTGCCCATAGCGAGAGAACAGTTGGCTCTGCAGGAAACCATGGGCCAATCGACCCTTGCACAGGGATCTCTGCAAGAAATTGCATTTGATGGAAATGGAAATGAATTAGGTTCAGCTGAAGAGCAGCTCAGTAGCATGCAAAGAGAAACCAGGGAGATTGAGTCTGGTTCTGCAGAGCAAGCAGTGGAAACTGCAAATGAATCTGTTGATGTAATGCCAAGTTCTTCACCACAGGAACTGGACAAAAGCGGGGACTCCATTGCAACGAGTGTGGATGTAGTGACGGGCCTGACTGCGGAAGTGGAAGTGCTTGAAGCGTGCACTGAATTAACAGCTGTGAGTGGGCATGTCGTAACCGAAGAGAAGTGTGAGAAAGCTGAGTCTGAAACCGACGCTTTAAAGGAAGACAGTGAGTCAACTCTTACAACTGGAGAGACCTCGGAAACGATCAGAAGATCAGAAGCGTCTATTCTGGATGACGCGTCTGGAAGTCAGGGTCTGTTAAGTCAGGGGGAGTGGACTGTGCGAGACAGATCAGCTGTTGAACCGCATGGACACCAGATGGGATACTCGGGGGAGTTGAGCCTGCCAGAGAGTGAACCAGCATTAGACGGAAGGATGCAGAAGGATTCAGGGAAAGGCTGCAAAGACGTAGAAAGCCCTGATGAGGCCGAGGTTGGATTACTGGAGGACATGGATGAGAAGGTCAGGACTGCTTCGTTGGGAGTCGTGGAGGGAATAATGAGAGGACTGAAGCAAGAATTTGAAGAAAGGCCGAGTTTATTGACAAGGGACGCGGACGAGAAAAAAGGCTGGACCAAAACAAAGGGGGAGTACCTGGAACCATCAGAGAGTAGCAGTGCATTCTTGCAGGTGCAGTGTGAATTCTCAGATGGTACAGTGAAGGATAGGCAAAACGTACAAGTAGAGGCAATGGACGTTGGTCATGATGAAGACTGTTTGAAGATGGAGTCGGTGGATCTCGGTGGATATGAGGACAAAAAGGCTGGTGGTGAAAAGTTAGTAGTTGACCGTAACGCCAACGTGCAAAAAATAAGCAGACCAGGACTGAAGAGAGGGTTCGAAAAACTGGCAAAAGATGAGGTGGACAAACCACCGCTGTCCAAGGAATGGGCAGGAAAGATCGTACTTCAGCAGGTGAAACACTGAACAATTGACTGATAAACTTTGTTGACAAGCTCGAGCACACCCACCTCCAACAAACACCAGCACACCCAAACGTAGGGCTGTAACCAGTGTGTAAATTGTTGAGCAATCTCTAGAATAGATGTCTGCATCTCTGGACCTTGAATCTAGTACCTGGGCTTAAATCTAAGTTTTTGGGCTTATTGGTACTTACCTGAACTGTAACTGATTGGCCTCTTAGTATCATAAATAGCAGCGAGTACAAAACCCAGGAGCCAGGCTAAACAGGATTCAAGGCCTGGAGTTGAAGCCCTCTGCTTTAGGATGGTCCTGTTTGTTGGTGTTTGTCCAGTCTGTGGACTCTGGCTCAGTATAAAGCCAGCTTTTGGCCAGTACTGGGTCAGCGTGCCTTGGCTTCAGCTGTGATTGATAATTCATCGATTTTAAAATTTTCATGTTAGAACTGACCACTGGTTTTTTACTATTTAAGGTCTCTGCATTGGACTGCACTGTCCAGAAGTCCAAAATTGCAGTGAAGAACCCCCTCGTTCGACCACCCAAAGACCCGCGTACGCTCATAAACAAGGCTTCAGTGGAGCCTTTGGCACCAACTCGCCCTTCACAGCCCAGTCCTCTGAGAAAGGTTCAAGCAGAAGGGATCTCGGTGCCACAAAAAGGAGTCATTGGATTCAAACTACCTGGTAAGTTGTAAAGTCCAATGTTGTCCAGCGTTTCCAGCCCTCTTCTGGAGGAAGGCCAGTATTTACAGTTCCCACCCAGTGCTTACTTTATCTAATTAATGGCTAATTAAATGAAAACAGGTGAGCTGCTGCTGGAACTGAACACCTAATTTGCAGATGGTTTGTGGTTGTGGTGTTCTGTAATTCCTCTTATGATGTTTAGGTCTGGGTGCGGGATTCCCTGCTTTGAAAAAAACAGATGCTGGCAGAAAAATAAGGGAAGAGGGAGATGCTGAGAGTGTATCAACACAGGTACAGCCATGCAAACTACAGCAGAACTGAAGCTTCATGCATACGGTCTTCTGTATCTAATCAAACACAAGCCAACTTTTTCAGCCAATCCTGCATGCAGTTGCTCTACAGTTACTATGTCTTGCAAAACCATGAAAAATCGGAATGATCAGTGTGGCCTGCTGAAAAGTTTGGGTACCCTCAAGGTTTCAGACCTTGATGAGCACATATGTAATTGCAAACTCTCAGCTCAATCAAATGTCCAAATTTCTCTTCCAACCTTCCAATGCTCATCAACTATGGGCTCCTCTTAGCAAATTCAGGGGAACTGTGGAGGTCAAGATTAGATCTGGAAGACCAAGAAAGCTCTTGGATGGAACTGATCATATGCTGGTAGGAAAGGCAAAACCCCCAACCCCCCACTTATGAGTTCAGCTGAGTCAAGAGGGTGGTGCACTGTTCTACTGTGCAGCCTTGCTTGTATAAAAACGTAATCTTTGTGGAAGAGTCATATGATGGAAACATCGACCTGCAACCTGTGAGGTATGTTTGGAGGGACAAAGAAAAAATGAAGAAAAAAACACATGTCCAACGGCGTAGCATGGGGAGGATCGGTCATGTTTTAGGGCTGCGTTGAAGCCGGTGCCACTAAGGCACTGCCACTTTGCTGCTTGCCATCAGCATCAGTCGGCCTTGCTCTCTCAGGGGTGGGTTGGTGACCCGTCCTTCCCACATCACTCCTAGTGTGATGTTGGTCAGCACAGGTGTCTGTTAGCTGTTGTGTAAGAGCTAACAACTACCTATATCAGCAGCAGTTGGAAAAGAGGCAGTGGCTTCAGCCTCCTAGTGTTTGTTGGGGGCATTGCTAGTGATGGGAGGAGTTTATGTGAACAGAGATTGGGTAATTAGCCTTCCATGTTTGGTAGGAAATGTGGTAAAAAATGTAATTATTATAAAAAAGAAACTGCATAATTTACGTAAATGTACCTCGCATCCATAATGACCCTTACAATCCCTTGACCTAAACACTATAAAATAGGCCTTAAACAGCTCAAGGACTCAAGAATATCTCGACACCTTTAGTAAAGAAACATCTAAATACAACAACTAAAGGATATTCTGGTCCGAAAAGCAGTACTTTCTGCCAAATGAGGTGTTACTAAGTCCTGACTAGGTAAGGTGCTCAAACTTTTGCATAAGCCATATTGATGATTTTGAATTGTTTCCAATTGTTATTATAATTTCTTTTTAATTTATTAGCTACAGAGGTTGTGTTCACTACGCCACAGTTAACCAAGGGTGTCCTAACCATTGCACAAGACTGTACGAGATGCTCTCCACAAACAGCAGTCGCACTGGACTGTGTGAACAGACGGTAGCTCACTCCTGCATCTGACTGGCTGTATACGATATTTATTGCTGACTATTTCTCGTTTGTCCTCAGTCTCCTCCTGATCAGAAATCGGACACAGAGACAGAGCCAAAGGAGGATAGTGTCAAGCAGGAGCAGCCGGTTAACAAACCCAAATGGACACCCCCGAGACATCCTGGGTATGGACACTTTCTACTTTAGCCTAGGGGTGGGGAAATATGATGACATTTTAACGTATCGTGACAAACCGTATGTCTAATTACATTGAGGATCTCATCAGTGCTTAAAGAATACAGATCAGCCGCAAGTTTAATTACATACAGTGCGATTAGACTGGTTTAACTGCTGATTCTGAATATAAATTGCTGTACTCGGTATAGGAGAATATTTGCATAGTAGGTTTTAAGAATCGCTAAATGTGTGTTACGTTAAATATCATGTATTAAAAACTGTCTATGAATATCGGGGTACAGTCTTTTCATCATCCAGCACTACTTTATTCCCACTAATTAAAATATCCATTAAAACTGAAAATTAGACTAAAATAGTTTATATTGTAGCTGTCCAAAAAAACAAAAAAAACACGTATCTCCAAAATGGTGACTTTACAGGTGAAGGTAAACATGGTCATACCTCTGAATGGAAGTCAATGTACATTTAGAGTTTATTCCAAGTCATTTAGAGCATTTCTATTGGTCCATTCCTCCAGAATTATTCACACAGTGTACAGAAGCAGCGACAGGGTTCGAACCATGGAGGAAACCAAAAATGGACATGCATGGACATTCACTGGACAGCAGCGATTTGTTAATGCAATTTAAATTTTGCTAATTTTGCTCTGAATTAATGAACATTGTCCTTTGTGTGTACCTAGAATGGGGAACCCACTGATGATGTCGGAGCTGAAGAGCAAACTCAAAAAGACTGGAAAAGAGTGAAGAGCTTCGCCAGAAGAGAATTTCGCTATTTCACCAGGCCTTCTTCATTGTTTTTTTTTTTTCGGGTTTTTTTCCCCACTTTCCTTGCCGTTTCTTCCAGAGTGCAATGTCAGAGTCTTTCTTCCTCCATGGTGCAATATAAAAAAAATGCCTTTCCTTATTATTATTATTATTGACTGTGCAATGTAAAAATGGGTTTAAATGAGATTTTTGTATAATATTTTTATCTAAACAAATAAATGAGCAAATTATATTTAAGGACAACTATGATCTCAGTAATTGTGATATTTCATTTGGTGCAAAGCTCTTCAGTTTAGAAACAAATTAAAGTACAACTTGTCCACAGTGGAAATGAATGGAAGGAGACGTCTGATCCTCTATAAAAGCTCCCTTACAGAAAGTTCTTCCACCTAATGGTGATGAAGACACTTCCTGATGTCTGAGACGCTGCTCTACCAGAGTCCTGAGACGATCCTGGGTCTAAAACCTGTTTTTAAAATCGCATATCATTAAAATGGTGGAGGGATACATGCTGCCTTTAGGGTGTAGTGCGGCAAAAAGTAGTCCCTAAGAAAACTGCATTAGTTCAGATGCTCCACTATTTTACCATCATCATCATCATCATCATCATCAGTCCGTGAGAAAAGAATCTGACGACTTGTGTGGGTTCACTGGTGGGTTTGGATAGTTAATAAAATATGGGCTATATTTGTGTAGTAGTCATGGCAACCAACGCCTGTTTCCATTCACAACCACGGTGAACAATTGTGGTTTCGGGTTTCTGCAGTACGGAGAGTTTCACACCACTCCGAATGACTTCTTGCATCTCAGTCACGTTCCGTTTTACAAATGCACAAACACCGACCTGCCATTTCATTAAAACCACCTGACTGTTTCTACACTCACTGTCCATTCTATCATCCACTGTGTAGCCCGTCTGTTTCTCTGCGTACTTTCTTAGCCCCCTTTCACCCTGTTTGTTCGGCCATGAAAAAGGTCATGACCCTACACCAGGTCCACCACAGAGCAGCTATTATTTGGGTGGGTGGTGGGTCATTCTCAGCACTGCAGGGCCAGACTGACTCACATGGTGGTGGTGGTGGTGGTGGACACTGGTGGTACGAGTGGATCAGACCTACCGAGCTGGTCCACCAAGTCAGTGACAGAAGCTCGGCTCTGTTGGCGCTCAGTTTGCATGGGTCATCCTCTAGTTCCTCATCAGTGCTCACTGGACGCTGATGGCTGGAATGACCCACCACCCAAATACTCCCTGCTCTGTGGGGTCCTGATCATTGGGGAACAAACATTGGGTGGAAGGAGGCTAATAGCAGTCTCTGAGGGTCTGCAGGGGAACAGATGGGGGCACAGTCTGGAGTTATAGAGCTACACAGTGCTCCTGTGTGATCAGTGGAGCTGCCAGACCGGACAGGGAGTGTAGCAACAAGGGGGTGGTGTTAATGAAGTGGCCGATCTATGCATAGCAGTGTGTTTTCTCGCTGCAGTGTGGTATTTAGTGGGGTTTTGTTGGCCTTTAGGCGGCGAGAGAGTGTCTGTCTGTCTGGGCTAGTGATGTAAACTGGACGGCTGGCAGAGGGAGGTGCTGAAAGCCGGTAGGACGACGAGCCGGTGAAGCCAACAGTGGGGGGAAAACCGGGTCGCAGCTTAAGTGAATACGGTTCCTCCTGAACCCATTCAAAGTGACATCGAAGCGGACCAGGTAATTTAACCAGCTCCTTTGCGTCGAAATCTCGAGATCGCGCCCGGTTCGCTGTGAACGGCTGGCTGAGTGGCAGCGTTTCAGGCCCTGGCTGCTAAGCTAAGTGAAGCGACGTGAAGCTAGCGGAGCTAGCGGAGCTAACGGAGCTAACGGAGCTAGCGTCGGCTCTTTCGGATTGTGTTCGCCCGATCAACCCAGAATCGCACCAGAAGAGTACGTGTAGTTTTCTACGTGTAGTTCTGTACTTCAAGCGAGTCCGCAAAACTTGTAAACCGCGGAAATCGCCTCCTCTCGACACGCCGCTCCGTTAGCTATAGCTAGCTACTAGCCAGCCAGCCTAGTTGGTCGACTGGGTCGCAGTTCTAAAAATGTCTAAAAATGCCTTTAAATATTAATCACACTCGTTGGGAAAGACTTTGGTCTCGTTTCGTATCCGTTCTCTCACGATTCCGTTTTGGGAGTTTAGAAAAGTTGCGAGAAAAAAAAAATGCAGCGCCGAACCTCCGCTAACCGCCAATAGTGGCAAATCCAGGTCCGGGCGGTGAGACTCCACCCCGGGATTTTGCGGCCGCCGCAGCAGCAGCAGCAGCCGCCGCAGCTTGGACTAGCTCAGCAGCGTTGGCTGGAACCAAATCCCGGCATGGACTTTTACTTTCAGCCCCTGCGTTTGGAGCGGACTGGATCCTGGAGTGGATTTTTTTCCCCCACTCTGGACCTGCATTTGCTACCGCTGGTTTTTATACGACGCACGTCAAGAGTTTCTGGGGCTAATTAACCTGCTTTTAACCTGGTAATATCGTAATATCGGACTATTTTAGTGGAAAAGTAAGTCTTTAAGAGTCTGAAACTGTAGTTCGCGGTAGTTTAGCTGGCTGGCTAGAAGTTGTCGAAGTTAAGCGACGGTACTGTAGCTAGCTAGCTAGCTGGCTAGCTAACCAACTAATGGGTATTAATAATAGCTAAGGCAGTATTTAAGGACTTTTTTACAGGAGGTGATATTTACCGCGATATTTTTTATTGATATAGACAAAATAGACCAGCAGAGACGGGTTTTAAAACCGCCACCCAAAGTCTTTCTAGCTAGCTAGTGCTAATGCTAATGCTAATGCTAGTAAGCTAACCATCACCATACTCGGTGCAGTGGTTTCTCTTCCAAATCTGCTGGATTTCATCCAGTCAAACAGGACTCGTAAAGATGTCTGTAGTGAAAAGTGCAGTTGACCAGTGTTGGGACTTTAAAGTAGGGTTTAACTTTGAGAACTAGCAGTTAACTCCATGTTTTTCCTCCACTCGTTATGCAGTGGTATGGGAGTGGACACCTGCTGGGAAGTGTGGTCGTGTATTGTGGTGTAATTAAGCTGCATTTAAGTTAAGTTGTGTAGCTAAATGTTGTATTTCATCTCCTACCAGTCAGTTGCTTCTGGTAAAACCAGTGGCCCCCATGTCCACGAGTGTGACCAGTAGCTGTGCAGTACTGTGAGGGAACCAGGAGACCACCCCTTTGGCATCCACTGTGGCGAGACCTGTGGTCTCTGCTCTAGGACGGTCTGACCTGGCCCATGTTGGTCAGCTGCTCCACTTGTAAAGGTTTCTAACCGCTCTGACCGAGATCTTTCTCTCTAAACCCCTTCCCAGACTCCTCGGCATCTACAGCCTTCTTTCTGAAGACCTCAGAGAGCTCTCTGGATCTGGCCATGCCGTGAGAGCAGAGAGCAGATCAGACTAAACGTCTGAAAAAGGTTTTAATAAGACAAGACTCCTCCAGAATCCTCTCGAACCATGTTCTGATCATCTGCAGCTGATGATCTGCTCCTGGTTCTGCTGCTACACAGTTGAAGTAGTAATGAGTGTGTGTGTGTGTGTGTGTGGGAGGTTGAACTTTTTCAGTTGTGCAAGTTTAGTTCGATGACCTACGTCTCTCAGCGTTGATCACATGAAGACGATCAAGCGTCCAGATGTTTAAATATGTTAGATTTTTCCTGCGATGTTCTAATTTTCTCATCTTCTTCATTTCTCTTCCACAGGTGGCTTCACCCGCATTCGTCCTGCCCTCTAAGCTTCTCTAAGTGCTGTGTGTGTGTGTGTGTTCGCCTCGTCAGTCTGTGTGAGAAGCGCTGAGAGAAGCCGCGTGGGTAGCAGGAGGCTGCGGACGGTGACGCGAGTGTGTGGGGAGACACTGACAGACTCTGTTTGGGCCGTTCACCATGAGTGACGTCAGCGATCTGGACAGACAGATTGACCAGCTGAGGAGGTGTGAGCTCATCAAGGAGAATGAGGTCAAAGCCTTGTGTGCCAAAGCCAGGTAATGAACCGCAGCAGCCGGACATGGCCGTGTCCTCGCAAGGAATTTATCATAGCTTTTCTGATTAGTCCGTCTGCTGCGCCTCCGCTACCGAGTTCAACACCACAGATGTATGAATGTCTGAACCCTCAAAGTTAAGAGGCAGCTGGCTGCAACAGGCAAAAAGGATTAGGATGAAGATTGCCGCAGATGTGTTCAGGTACACTTAATAGACAAAAGTATTGGGACACACAATGTAATCATTGAATTCTGGTGTATGTTTCCTTCAGTGCCATTGGCACAGGTATAAAATGCAGTCTGCCTTTCCATACATTAGTGAAAGAATGGGTGGTCCTAAAGACTCACTGGTTCTGTAATGGGAGGCGCCGCTGCAACAAGCCCGCTGGTGAAATTTGTCCCTTCTAGATCTTCCACCATCATGCGTGGTATTATTGATCAGTGAAAGCGTTTAGGAGGAGCCACCGAGTGTCCGACCACGTAAAGTTACAGAGCGGGGTCAGGACTGAGCTCGGAGCGTAGTGCAGAGGAGAGCTCCATACCTGCTGTTAGAGCTGCAATGGGAGGTCATAAAAGCTTATTTGGGTGTCCCAATACTTTTGTCCATATAACTCATTTAAGTCTACCTCAAGAGTGACTGACTGTAATGGTGAAATGGGTTTCCCTTTTTTTGTTAGGTGTGCTGCGAAATTATTTAGAAGGAAGCTCTGATAGGACAACCCCCTTTATTATTATTATTATTATTATTATTATTATTATTAATATTATTAAAATATGCAATGTATTTTACATTCTTCTTTAGCTGTTGGAGTTTAGCTCCCATTGCTAACAGGTGCTCAGTAACACGCTGTTTAACCAACTGCGCTCTGGAGCAGCCGCGACCGTATAAGCATATGGTCGCTGTGCCTGATGCAGAGATATGATGCCCCCCGACATTGGGCAGTGGGCTTCTCAGTACTGATGGAGCTCCATCCAAAACCTTTGGGCTGAGTTAGAGTGTCAGATCCGATCATCCAACGTCAGTACCTGACCTCACTGATGCTCTCGTTTGGCTCTATGCCATCAAATCCTCCTCCCAAAGTATGTTAGTGTAGATGATCTCTGTTGATTTGTGTCTGTGTGTGTTCTTTAGAGAGATTCTTGTGGAGGAGAGCAACGTACAGAGAGTGGATTCTCCAGTCACAGTAAGTGTTTAAGGGGTTGACTTGGTGTGTGTGTGTGTGTGTGTGTGTGTGTGTGTGTGTGTGTGTGTGTGTGTGTGTGTGTGTGTGTGTGTGTGTATCTGTACGACTGGCCAAAAGTTTTAAAACACCCCCAGCTCTTTTTGCACATTGAAGCCGTTCAGACCGAGGCAGACTTTCAGCCGTGCATAGAGTTCTGCACCTTTCGGTTTGTACAGATTGCTGCGGACACTTAGCTGCACTTTCAGGTCCGTCACCTCTCAAAACACTGCTCTTACAGATTTTAGTGGTGGGCAGACTGAGCGTTGCGCGTCTCGAGCATGAAATAGTCCCGCAGTGCCGACGTGCTGCTTGCACAGAACGCTGTTTCATGGTATCTCGTGTTCTGCATTACTGATTCCGGGACTGTGTTTTAGGCTCCAGTATCAGCACTGATACAGACGACATGGTAATAATGGCTAATAATAAACTATGTGCATTTAGGTGGCTTATTTAATATTTAACACATTTAGTGAACAAGTCACCTACTGGAAACACTATTGGTCAAAAGATGTAGAACACCCTCAAATTTGTTCAGTAGTTGGCAGTGCTGCGTGGTCCAGTCCCCCATTCCCTGCTTTTCTCATTTTACCAGCTTAGCGCTGACTTCCTTTCTTACTGCCGCTCCACCTGCAGTCGAGCCTGTAACTCCGGGTCTTTTTTTCACAGCAGAAACTATCTGAGACTTGCTCCAGTGTTAAGCGGAGCTACAAGGTGTGGCCATGTGAGCTGCCAATCACACAAACTGCTGTCGACTCCAGAAACTCAGTTCTTCAGATTGTGTAGGAGACTGTCCTCACCACACACTAGCTTTCTCTGGTGTATCTCTAAAGGAGAGGACACCCCCCCCTTTATTTACTTCAATGGCTGCAGACAAGCTGTAAATTATCCAAAATCTTGTTCCCAAAAAAGCCTTGCTTGCACTTTACGGCTTACGTTTGTAGCATCTGAGGTCACCGGACTTTGTACCATTTCAGGTTATTCACTGAACCCGTACAGGTTAAAGTGACGTCTTAAAGCTCAGTGCCTTGACAGACACACACAGAGATGCAGTCCTGAATGTTAAGCTGCAGCAGAGGCTTTAAATGAGGCTGATAATTCTATCGTCCGGCCGTTCTGCTCGCTCTTCTACATGTTTCTACACCGTGGCTTTTCCAAATTATGTACTTATAGTTTATTTGTGAAGCAGAATGCAGCCTTCTCCACAGCAGCGTACCTTAACGGTGGAATTGGACAGCTAGCAGACTCTATTTGCAATTATCTGTAAATAATATTGGGCTTCTATTATTTATATTGTGTATATATTGGTAATTTATCTACGTTTTGCATCTGAGTGTCTTGCCATGCCTTTGCTGCAGTGGCACTGTGAATTTCCCCACTGTGGGACTAATAAAGGATTATCTTATAGAGGCCTGTGGAGTAGTGAGGTTGGAGGGTAGAGCTGCTATCTCCATCAGCAGAGACTTTAGAATCAGTTATCAATAGTGTACGTGTACATTCTCACAACATAGGGTACCCGTCAAAAGTTTGGACGCACCTTTTTGAATTTGCGCTGATCATCATAAAAACATCTGATCCAAATACTGGGTCTTGTTTTTTGTGTGTGTGTGTGTGTGTAAATTATTCATATTTTTAAAGTATATATGGATATCCATCGTAATTATGATGATGTGGCTAGAGGCTGGTTGGGCTTATTTCTTGGTTTTGCTAAATGAATAAATGTGTGTCTGTGTATTAATGTACATCAACATACTATATTTATTTATTCATTCATTTATTTATTTATATGATATTATATAAATGATATCATTTATAATAAAGGGGTTTGAGATGTAGTTTTACAAATCTGTCTCTGATGGTGTCGTTAGTCAGGGGTCATGTCATATGAAAATGTCATTGAAAGGAGGCCATCGATCTACCTCTGGCTCTCTGCCTTCGACACGTCACGTTGGAATTTGCTCGGCCCACGCAGCGTAGTCTGCAGATTGTGCAACTTGCAGCTGCCACGCTTGGTTAAATGACGTAACCTAGCGCATTCTTTCTTTTACAGGTGTGTGGTGACATCCACGGACAGTTTTATGACCTGAAGGAGTTATTCAGAGTGAGTCTCGTTCACACCCTGGCAGCTTTAAACGCCTGGCTGTTTTTATACACCTAGATTTAATAAACTTAATATTAGCTTTAATGCTTCTGTTTTTGTTGGATTTTCGCTTTTGCTTGTTTAAGTGTCCCCTTCCTGTTTTAGGTGGGTGGTGATGTTCCAGAAACAAACTACCTCTTCATGGGAGACTTTGTGGATAGAGGTTTTTACAGTGTGGAGACGTTCCTCTTACTTCTGGCCCTTAAGGTTTGTTGATGATGTTTCCTGGCTGCTCTTTGACTCTGTCTCCTGCCGATAGAGCGTTTATCTAAGCCTCCTCTCCTCGACCTCAGGTGCGCTACCCAGACAGAATCACGCTGATCCGGGGGAACCACGAGTCCAGGCAGATCACGCAGGTGTACGGCTTCTACGACGAGTGTTTGAGGAAGTACGGCTCGGTCACAGTTTGGAGGTACTGCACGGAAATCTTCGACTACCTGTCCCTCTCGGCCATCATCGACGGCAAGGTCAGTCATCCTTTCGTTCGTTCACCTTCACTCACGGCCACACCCTCACTTCCTCTAGAACCTGCTTATTTCTTTTATTTGCACTGAAATAACAGAAAAAAGCTAAGATCAAATCTGACCCCATTCTGGACAAAATTATTGGCACCTTTTCTGAATTGTTGGAAATAATTGTATTTGTGATCTGTGATGCATCCTTCATTTGTATGTGTGATGAGTAACGGGTGCAAATGGAGACAGTTGTTGACTCGGTAAGCTCGTGGAGTCACTGGTCAAACATGTCTAATCTGTTCAGCACTGATGTGAGCCGTCTCTTCCCCCACAGATTTTCTGCGTGCACGGTGGCCTCTCGCCTTCCATCCAGACTCTGGACCAGATTAGGACCATCGACAGGAAGCAAGAAGTGCCACACGACGGGCCAATGTGTGACCTGTTGTGGTCGGACCCTGAAGGTTACTCAACAAAATCATCAGAAACTCCTTTTAATGCCCTTGATTTCAGAATAAGCAGTGCATGAGCAGCTGTCCCAAAGATAATTGCAGTGCCAGTAGTATTTCAGCCTAGGCTTAATCTTGCGTCTGAGAAATCCTGGGCCCTATAATCATGTTCTTTTTCGCAGTGAGAACAAGACTGAGGGCTTAACTCTCAGCAGTAGGCTGACTTACTGCCTTAAACATGCTCCCTCCATCATCAGCTAATTCTCTTTTGGCTTGGCTGACCATGTCGGTCTGTACAGTGGCCTAGTGTTGAATCTTGGACTAACCTGAAGTAACCTTTCTGCCTCAAGCGTATGAACTGTGTTCATTGTGTTTGCGCTCACAGACACAACAGGCTGGGGAGTTAGCCCGAGAGGAGCAGGATATCTGTTCGGCAGTGACGTCGTGGCCCAATTCAACGCCGCCAACGACATCGACATGATCTGCAGAGCCCACCAGCTTGTTATGGAGGGCTACAAGTGGCACTTCAACGAAACTGTGCTCACTGTGTGGTCGGCTCCCAACTACTGCTACAGGTGTGTGTACACTGCTTGTTTTGGAAGCTCTTAATGTCCATTACTTTTAAACCGAACACCGTAGGATATATTCAGATGTCTTATTGATTACTTAAAGGAACAGGGGGTTCCTGATTAGGGCTGACTAGGCTAACATTGCTAAGCAAAGACAATTGTACAACTTATCTGTAAGCACATTTAATCTAAACCTGGAGGAACAGGAAAGAGAAATGAGAGACCGCTTCTGCTGGGTTTGGACTTGTAGCCAGCCAGCTAGCTAGGCTTAGATAAGTTAGCTACAAAGCTAAACACCACACAACAGCTAACTGGGACTCAAATCACACCTGTTTAGAGGATGATGCCTCATATCTGAGAGCACGGAGTCGAGGGAATGGTCTTCGACTGTAGACTGGCTCCTCCAGGTTCACTCGCTACGGTGGGCTTGTTTATTTCCCACCTGTTTTCAGAGCTCCCACCACACCACCACCCTTCGGCTCTCTTAAAGGCTCAGGGGGAAGGAGCTTATTTGGCCGTGAACTAGAAATCGCACACCTCAAGAATACTGTAATGCTGTCAACATTCTTAAATACTGCGGTATATGGTATTACTGTTTGTCGGGGTTATTTATTTATTTATTTTTTTGTTAATTCACACCCCTTTCGTTTATGTTTAGATGTAGAAGTATGTAAGTAAGTGTGTTAATTTTATGTCCGAGTGCCTCAGAGCAAACGAAGCCTTGCACCACTGTTTTGAAAAACAGCCTTTTACCAAACTAAAAGGTCTGGAGGAGTTCTTGGAGAGAGACTAATGTATTTGGGGCCGTCGGTCACACAGAATAGAGAGATTGGTGGTGGTCTAAGTCCAGTGTTGAACACCGGTACTTGTGCTGAACCGTTGGAGGACCGTATGTTCAGCAAGCTTACTAGCCAGCCTCTCTTCTGTTGTAGGTGCGGTAATGTGGCGGCCATCCTGGAGCTGGACGAGCACCTGCAGAAGGAGTTTATCATTTTCGAAGCTGCTCCACAGGAAACGCGAGGCATTCCCTCCAAAAAGCCAGTGGCCGACTACTTTCTGTGAGGCTGCCGTGACTTTAGGATCGTTTTTCTGCAGGAAGTGGAGCCCTGCGTCCACTCGTATTTCTATATCTATCCGCCCTTTTCCCCGCCCGACTGTCTTAACTGTGCTCTTTTTTTTTTTTTTTATCATTAGTCTTTTCTACTTTTCCTTTTTGTCCTTTATGAACATCTACCTTCAGCACATTCTCTTCCTCCTCGCCACACACTTTATCATCTGTATTATCTGGACTTCTCTTGCCACACACGCACTCACACAGATGTAGTCTCTTGTACTGCTGTGAAGTCACCCGCGCTCACAAGTATGCTGTTAGCTGTAGGCAGTTTTGTTTCTAACTAATGTGAATAGCACTATGGACAGTTGAGGCAAAGACTCATTCGGATTCGGGAGACGCACCGAACGCTAGCGTGCGACACGAGCTCACCTGCAGGCTATCGGATTTATCCGCATTACTTTTTTTTAATTATTATTATTATTATTATTATTATGTATATTCTTTCCATTCTATTCCCTTATGTTTTAAACGTGTAGGAAAGCGCAAGTGACCATTTCTGCTCTCTGTTCTAGTTTATGCATCTTTTTTGTTTTGGTACCCCCTCCCCTCTCCAGTCAGTCTTACAGATTTTGACTTCTTGTGAAGGAATTGCTGCAGCGAGTTATAAACGTACACTGGAAAGAATCGGAACACAACACTCAGAACCAACCTGTTTTTAGACCTGCTTCGGGTTTTTTGTTTTGTTTTTTTTTTGTTTCTTCCAACTGTTCTCTCTATAGTTCTAATTGTTGATTTTTATTATTATTTGTGACAATAAACTGTACTTTTGTATGAACATAATCCTGGCTTTTGGTGTTGGCTTGGTGCATGTTGGCAACCACTGACTTGCAACCATGAACTGATGTTCGTAAATCAGATTTTTTTTTTTTAATAAACAGCTGCTTTACAGGAATCAGTAAGAGGACAGGAGAGGAGATGGACAGATCAAAGGCCGCAGTGGCAAGGAAAAACACCCTCCGAGCTGGAGGCAGAAATTTTTGGAGGAACCAAGACTCACGAGGGGGGATCCATCTATTCTCCTCTGGTCTGAACTGGTTATGAATGATGAAATGTCACAGTACCCCCACACAAGACTGCTCTACTGCCCTGGTGTGCTGTGATATAATCATAGTAGAGATGGTGAGACTAATGAAAGTAAGGATGGTTAATGATGGTAATAATAATAATAATAATAATAGATGATTAATGAATCATTTGCCCCCATAATCTTCAGTAAGGATATGTAGACTGGTGGGTTTGTAACTGGTGAACTTAATCAAAATATCTCAAGTACAATTAGTCCCTGAAGGTGATGGAGGTGCTGAAGCAGGAAAAATGGGCGGACTCAGAATCTGAGCCACTTTGAGCCACCAAGAACCAAACTGGGAGGTTCTAGACGACTGGATCACAGGATCATCTCTAGAACATCAGGCAGGTCGTGTGGGGTCTTCTTGGTGTGCAGTGGTCAAAGGTGCTCCAGTGAAGCAGGGAGAGGGTCACGTCCGCCCAGGGCCAGGCCCCTCCCACCTTCTAGCGCCCTCTAGGGTCTGAACTAACCAGGGGCCGGATTTTTTTTATTTATTAGCTATATATTTTTTTAACGTTCTGGAAAATAAAAATGTTCTTTTTTTTTAAACATTTAAATGAAAAAATCTTATTGAAAAATAAATCGATTTAATATTTGAATAAATTGAATTTTCTTAGGATCACGTGACCCTCGTCTGGGCCCGTGAGCGTGCCGGAGGCTGGAGTCTCTCCGGATTCGGTGTTTCCTTCCTTTTACTTTCTGCTGCGCTCTCGTTTCCCTCCGAGTAGTGGATAATTAAACATGTTATTGCGCTTATTGTGTTTATGATAAGCTGATAAGTGAAATACAACATAAAATACATCAAATTTACACATAGATTCGCTAAAAAATATTAGCGAATTTATTTTAATTTCTTAATTATTTAATTAATTATTTAAAAAAATAATTAAGACAACTGCACTGAAGAACATCCTCGCGAACTTCTTAGGGCTGATCTTAATTTTCCATCGTAAATTTGTCGGTGACGTGTTTCCGGCCCCAGCGTCCAAAATGGAGGGAAAAACGCAGTCTGAACGTGGCTCAGCTACCAGTACTGTAACAGATCAACCCCCACCTTTATGCCCCCTTTTAATTAGACATAAACTCTGTAATTCATCCAGTTAAACCGATCACTTTAGAGACTGGCCTTCTAGCCCGGTCGCGGTCTAAGACAAGCGCGAGCCTAACGTAAAGTTCTTAACGTAAAGTTACGTAAATATTTATTTACACATTTTTTTTAGATTAAGGACGGTTATTGTTCTTAATTTTTGTAGCTTAAGCAAAAAAAAAAAAAAACTAATAAAATAAGTGCTTTATTATAAACCTAATTAAAATAATATTTTGTTTCAATTTAAATGCTTTTTACCAATAAATCTTATCCCATTAGAAAGCCTGTTAATTTCCCCCTTTAAATGGTGCCATATTTGTAAGGAACATGCATTTGTGGGATGCGCCCATGAAAAAATGGCCAAATTTGCTATTGACACTTCTGCTATTGAGCTTCTGGGACCCCCGATTGGCACCTGATTGGCAGCACCTGTGAGCATGGGCCCACTCCAAGAGTGGGCATGCCACGTTTGACTGATCTGTATAGGGCAACCCGTGCGATAGGGCAACCCGGCTCCACCTGGTGCTCCGCAAAACCAAGCTGCGGCATTGTGTGGAGTGAGCCCTGGTACCATCTCCGAACTGAAGGCCAAGTTCCAAGTAATGTGGGATGTGAGAGACGGGCTGTTTCCTCACCCTGTCAGCACTCAGGCCGCCTTCTACGGATCTGACGGTTTGCAGGACAATATGGCCGAGAGCTCTGTCAATTTTCGGTCTCATCGGGCTGCCAGGAAACCTGCCTTGACTGCCCTTACCCGTCAGGCCCGTTTGCACTGGTCTCGGCTTGGGCGTGCTGTTCGTGCCAGAGTGACCAACACAACCACATTAGCTGACTTGCGACAAATGCTGGTTGAAGAATGGGGCTGCTGGTCATCCCCCAGCAATGTGGTGACCAGCATGAGGAGGAGGTGTCAGGTCGTTGTGGCTGTGTGTGTTTGTTATCATCCAGTCCACCAAACACGGAATTTTTCCAAGATGGAACCATCGTAAAGGACTTTTAACCAGCTGTCTGATGTTAAATATCTGTATCGATTGACCTTTATATCAAAGCAAAAATGTAAGGTCATTGTATTATAAGGTTTTACAATGTTAACGGAAATAGATGACCGTATATTTCGGTATATTTACACCCCTATTGCTGACACAGATGTGCAAATGCTCTCTCTCTCTCTCTTACACACAACCAGCTTGTCTAGTCCCTGTGTACTGCCAATAGATTAGGACTCTCTGGAGCAGATAAATAAACATGAACCTTTTGGCTCCATGCGGCCTAATGCCAGGCGTGGACTAGAGGGGTATAAACCCCACATTGAGCGAACTGAATGACGGTTGGTGCTCCATCCAATACTTCTGGATGATTTTTTTTTTTTTGGTATGAGTTGGGGAATTGAGGATGAGGTGCAGGGGGGGGGATCATCCAACACCCTGTCCTCAGACTCAACACTCTTGTCACTGAACATGAAGATGAAAATGAAGTACTAAGACTTCTCTGGACAGTAAATAAGTAATAAACTCTTTTTTTTTATTTTTATATCCTTTATTTCAGAAGAAACAATGAATAAACAGGTGTCCAAATACTTTTGTCCATAAAGTGCACATGCTTATGGCCCCGGTGTTTATTCATTCGTTTTAGAAATTGAGAGATATTGAGACACGTGAGGCTCTGTACTTCAGACTTTTTATTCATAAATTTACATAAATGAATTTGTTATAAAATAATAATAAAAAAAAAAAAGAAGAAAAGAAAAAGGCTCCCCCTGCTGGTGGGTAGAGTTGGCTGCAGTCCGCTCTGCGGTGTCTGCAGTACCGCTCCGCTGCAGCAGGGGGTGTCGGGGCTTTCGCACGGCAGCTCCGCCGCGCTTTCCGTCTTTCCTTCTCTCGCCGGAAGTGAGCGATAAGGCTCGGAGGCGCACGCTGCCAGTCCGCGCGGATAAAACTGCCAATCTGGATCAGAACCAGGAGCCGAACAGCCTCTCACACCGACACGCGCCCGTTTCCACACGCGAATAGGTGAGCGACTCTGGAGGGGTGCGGTGGAAGGCTCCGATCAGGCCGAGGCTCCGCGCCGCTGCGCGCTGGGCTGGTTCGCCGGTGTTGGGCCGAATTCTGACTCCGGGCGGATCCGGCCTCCTCTCGCGTGCTTTGCGGCATTGTGGCCGGTCAGGAGGCCGCGCTCGAATCAGCGGGCTCGATTTGTCAGCAAGCGCGCTGAGCGAGGGCTGAAAGCGGGCCTCCCTTCTCGACCACCAGCCGCTGAGAGGGCGGCTCATGGCTGCTGCTGCTAACGGCTAACGGCTAACTGAGGGAGATAAGCGGCTACCGGCAGCCGGGCTAAATGTCGGCTCTGACAGCCGGCAAGACAAAGAAACTTAATAATATGCTTTTATTAAAGATGTAACTGTTCACTAAATTAATATGTTGAGCTGATACGACATGACTGTCCCAGTTTGGTAAAATATCGGATGCGGTGTCGATTCTGAGGGGAAAAGTGCCAGAAATGGTTAAATACTCTCAATTAATAACATACTACTCTTACAAAAACATAACTGCAGTATGATTATAACTTATACATGTGCATATTTTCGTGGGTGTGTAGTAATATTGCCTAAATGTACTGTAAGTACACAGAATACCCCCTTTCTGAAGGGGTATATAGTGTATAGGGTATTAAGGCAGTGGTGCCATATGGTGTTTATATCTACAGAATATTGAATATTATATTATTGTTATATATATATATATATATATATATACTTAAATATGTCTACAGAATATTTAAGTAATTGAATATTATATTATTGTTATATATATATATATATATATATATATATATACATACTTAAATATGTCTACAGAATATTTAAGTAATTGAATATTATATTATTGATATATATATATATATATATATATATATATATATATATATATACTTAAATATGTCTACAGAATATTTAAGTAATTGAATATTATATTATTGTTATATATATATATATATATATATATATATATATATATATATATATACTTAAATATGTCTACAGAATATTTAAGTAATTGAATATTATATTATTATTGTTATATATATACTTAAATATGTCTACAGAATATTTAAGTAATTGAATGTTATATATATATATATATATATATATATACTTAATATTATATATATATACTTAAATATGTCTACAGAATATTTAAGTAATTGAATATTATATTATTGTTATATATATATATATATATACTTAAATATGTCTACAGAATATTTAAGTAATTGAATATTATATTATTATTGTTATATATATACTTAAATATGTCTACAGAATATTTAAGTAATTGAATATTATATTATTGTTATATATATATATACTTAAATATGTCTACAGAATATTTAATTAATTGAACATGTTATATTATATATATATACTTAAATATGTCTACAGAATATTTAAGTAATTAAGTATTATATTATATTATTATTCTGTAGACATATTTAAGTATATATATATATTTAATTAATTGAATATTATATTATTATATATATATATACTTAAATATGTCTACAGAATATTCAATTACTTGAATATTATATTATATTATATATACTTAAATATGTCTATAGAATATTTTGCTGTAGATAATATATTTGGCTGTAGAATAGTAAATCAATAAAGCCCAATGTTGGACACATCTGGACGAATGCATATAGCTGTAAGTGATGGCTGTTAGTTGTCTCATGTCTTCATATCAATATCTCTAATCATAGACCCTGAAAAATTACAGTACGCTGTTCTTTACTAACTGATCTGAGGATCAGCCAAATCCAATCCCATCTCCGTGTGTATAAATAACAATCCTGCCCCACAGTTTAGATCAGACGAGCTGCTGATTAACGGCTTCAGTAAAATCCCTTTATTTTCAGTATCAGTTTCTTTAGTTTAGTAGAGACTTTTATTAAAATTACTGTTTTATAGTGTCAGATCACTGGTTAAAACAAACACTCAGAGCTGGATTGGGATTAAAATGGGGGACACCTGGTCCTTTAAAACAGATGATGAAACAGATGTAGCACTAAATAAGGTTCTGCTATCACTGTATTTTGAATGACCTCTGAAGCGGACTCCGTCTTGCTGTGTGGTTGTTCACCTCTTCTTAATTTTTTCACACTCCACAGTGATCAGGACTGATCTGGGATGTCCCGTTTCTTTGCCACCGGATCCGACAGTGAGTCGGAGGAGTCATCATCCGCTGAGGAGATCACCCCTAAAGCAACCGGGACTGCTTTCAACAAGCAGTGAGTGCATCCCTCCCACCGTCCAGTCGATGTTGTTAGAGCTGGGCGATACAGCAGAACTTGACCTCATGATCCTCTTTGTGTCCCAAACCTGTCCCAAACACTTTATCGCTTTCTTTCAGGAATCTGTTGCTGAGCGATGATGAGGAGGACACTAAAAGAGTGGTACGCAGTGCCAAGGACAAGAGGTGAGTCACTTTGGTCAGTACAGTGCAGTTTCCCATCGCGCTGAAACGAACTCCTGTGACCTTGCGCTTATTTACGTCCAAGTTTGTGTGATCGTCATCAGCTTTTTGACGGAATTGGCTAACCAGCATCTGCTAACAGGCTAAGAAATTAACCCGGACTGTACCAAGTGATTGTGTTCGTGGGCTACGTTCGCTGGTGATCATACTGGACCGTTTCGTCTATAACCTGGTTTCTTCCTTCCCAGGTTTGAGGAGCTGACGAACCTTATCAAGACCATTCGCAATGCCATGAAGATCAGAGACATGGCGAAATGTCTGGAGGAGTTTGAACAGTTATGTCGAGCGTTCCTGAAGAGTAAAGCGATCGTGGACAAAGAGGGAGTGCCGCAGTTTTACATCCGCCTTCTCGCCGACCTGGAGGATTACCTCAACCAGGTGCGTAGGAACGCTAAGAGTCATGGTGTTGAGTGCGGTACAATGAGAGATTGGCACCGTTGTGCTTATTTTCGGCTTCGTGTCAACAGCCCAGGAACACCAGAGTCAAAGTGTCATGATGTGGCACGACCTTGAGTCTATTACTGTGATCATGCCACAGTTCTGGTGTGAATTAACTGATTTATAGTGGGGGAATGTGCTGTGATTAGGCTTTCTGTAGCCTGTGCTGTAGCGTTCGCCTCCTATGTTCTGAATGGGTTCTTTATTTACATGATCAGATTTGGCCATCCCTACTAATGTCACTTATTTGACTCCAGTCTAGGATACAGAGTGCACTGTTAGCATCACGATAAATTGGATTATTGGCCTCTGATAATCTGATTTAGGTGTAACGTTACCACCAAACTTCAAACACAGAAACGGGCCGTCAGTAAAACCGGCGCTCTGCAGCTGGCAGCGTTGATATAGATCACTGTTTCTCAACCCTGGTGCTGGAGGCCCACTGCCCTGCACTTTTTGGTGCTTTTCCTGCTTTAACCCACCCGTTTGAATTCAGTAATGGGCTGTTAATCAGCTGGTAAATCAAGCTGAGTGTTTTGGGAGCAGGAAAAACACCGAAAAATGCAAGCAGTGGGCCTCCAGGACTAGTCTTTGCTAGGTTACAGGCGAATTACCGGACTAATCTTGACAGATTCAGTTGACTCGTTTGAGTCATTATCTGGAGATATTGGTGCTCCCTCTCAGCCAATCATGTTAAAACGAACTTCTTAAATGGCTAATTTAGGTTTGTGATTTTGCTTTGGCAGCTATGGGAGGACAAGGAAGGGAAGAAGAAGATGAACAAAAACAACGCCAAAGCCCTCAGCACCCTGCGCCAGAAGATCCGCAAATACAATCGCGACTTCGAGACTGATATCGCCAACTACAAGGAGGTCGGTTGTCACTGCAGCCTTAAAAAATAAATAAATAAATAAATAAATAAATAAAAATCAGTCCTAATTAATCATGAAATCTTGTATGTGTGAAATGTTGTCATTGAACTTGTCCTGCTCTTGCTTTTAGAACCCAGAGCAGTCAGCTGAGGAAGAGGAAGAGAAGGAAGAAGCTGAGTCTGGTACGTTGGGCTTCTCATGCAAAAAAAAAAAGGTTGCATCCCCCGTATTTGCAGTTTTTCCAATTTCCGAGACTTTCTTTTACTTAATTCGGGTCAATTTCCTGACCAGTGGACCAATGCAAATGCTTCAAAATGACTTGGCATAAAATATTTTCACATTAACTTTGCAAAAGCTTTGCATGACAGCAGCTACACTATATATGATCTGTTCAGCATAAGCAGTGGACTTATGGTAAGTGTTCATACAGAAGCTAATTTTGTGCATCATCTCCAGGTTCATCCTCAGAGAGCGACGACGATGCAGGAGAAAGTGCCACCGCCAAAAACTTCATGAAGAAGAAGCCTGCGGCTGAGCCGGTTCCTGAGGCCAGCAAGTTCCTCAAGGGCGCAGCGGTGAGTTACTTAGTTATTTAACAGTTACATCCAGCTAATATCATGAAATTTGGAGACTCAACCGTGGCCTGAAGGTTGGAGAATCAGCCTTGTGATCATGTAGTTGGTTTGATCCCCTGAAACAGCAGGTCATTGCTAAAGTGCCCTTGATCAAGGTGCTGCGGCTAGGTCTGCCCACCGCTCTGGCTCTGCCAACATCGCTTAAGAGTGATGTGGGGAGGGAGCACGCTGATGGTGATGAAAGTGGCATGGCACGGGATTCGAACTTGTGATGCCTTGGCCACAAACCCAGCCTTAATGATGGACAGGCTATAGTTTTGATCTCTAGACCCCTTAGTATCTCATATCTCCCCCAAAATCACTCAGCGTGGGTGTCTGTTTGCCCATGTAACAGAATTAGCAGTTAGTGTTCTCCTCCAAGCGTGTTGAGCTCCAGGGGATGTTGTATTGGTGGCAGTTTTAGAAGACCTGGTGTCTGGAGGAAGGCTGTGCCAGCCTTCACCCTCTCAGCAATGGTAGAATGGTGTGATCTGGGAGTCCAAGGGACAGAATCGCATGCTACCCTTCGTAGGAAGCCAGTCAACCTAACCTTGATTTTGCTTTTGTCTAATTTTAAAATCTTGGTGGTGTTTGTCGCCTTCGCTGTGATTTAAGGATGACGAGTCGGAGAGTGGCGATGATGACGATGACGATGAAATCTGGGGCTCAGACTCCACGGACAGCGGCAGCGAGAGTGAGGACAATGAAGGAAATGCTGCCTCCCTGGCTCTGGCCTTCCTCAAAAAGTCAGTGAACAACCTAGATGTGGAATTTTCAGTATTCAGTTAGCACCATGCTAATATCGGCACTTAAATTAGCATCATAGCTCCAGTGCATCCATAAAGAAGACTGGGTAGAGATGAGTATATTTGTGAGTTCTGTTATTACTGGAAACTGAGCATTCTCGTCCCTCTCTCAGAGCTCAGGATGGAGACAGGCAGGCCGATCGCAAGAAGGAGGAGCGAAAGAAGAGGAGCAAGAAGAAGGAGCGTGCTGAGGAGGAGGCTGAAGAAGAGGCCCTGGAGGCGGAGGGAGGAGAATGGGAGAAGGTGAGGGGAGGCGTGCCACTGGTAAAGGAGAAACCCAAGATGTTTGCCAAGGGCACGGAGATCAACACTGCCGTGGTGGTGAAGAAGCTCAACGAGATCCTCCAGGCTCGAGGAAAGAAGGGAACTGACAGGTAAGCTTTGGCACCCTCAGTTGTGCTCTGAAACTTGGGGTGGGGGGTATTGGGACACCTACACGACTTTATTTAAGGATATTAAAAAGAGCTGATCCTGCTTTACTTGGGGTGACTGTCTCTACTGTCCAAGGAAGAAGGTTTTCTACTAGGTTTTTTTTTTTTAGCTTGGGTATTGCTGTGGGGATTTGATTGCATTCAGTGACGACAGGGTTAGCGAGATCAGGATGTTGGATTCTCCTCATCTCCTGAACTCATCCCAAAAGTATTGGATGGGGCACCACCATCATTTCAGAGAACATGGGGTCCCAGCTCAATGCTGGGGGCTTAACGTCTGGCATTAGGCAACATGGTGCCAATAGTCCAGTTTATTAGTTAATAGTTCATGTTTATTGTCATTTGAGTCCTATTCTATTGGCAGTGCTTCTCTACAGGAACTAGACAAGCTGTGTGTGTCAGCAATGGGTGCAACTTGGAGTAGCTGAATGCCATGGGGTGTCCGCAAACATTTGGACATGGTGTTTCTAATAGTTTTTGAATTCCCCTTCTTCTAGACCTCACAGCACTGCTGGCCTTTTACATTTTTTCCTCCGTTCCACTTTAAATGGTGCAGCTGCTAGATTCTGGCTGTTCCAGTTGAGGTGGAACTGAGAGTAACTAATAGTTTTTTGTGTCTGTGTGTCTCAGGGCTGCTCAGATTGAGCTCCTTCACGCTCTGGCGGCAATTTCCGAGGAGAACAACCTTGGCCAAGGCATCTCTGTGAAGATCAAGTTTAACATCATCGCCTCCCTTTACGACTACAACCCCAATTTGGCGACCTTCATGAAGGTTGGAGACGCTTTAAAAAATATACACTCTAATCTTTCCATGTTCTACCATAGTTAGAACGCCCATTCTTGTCCTTCTTGTTTCTCTTGTCTAACCTCCGTACTTCCACCTGCTCAGCCGGATATGTGGAAGAAGTGTCTGGACTGCATTGAAGAGCTGCTGGACATCCTGTTCGATAACAGCAACATCTTTATTGGCGAGAACATCGCAGAGGACAGCGAGAACCTGGCCGTCTCTGAGCAGGTCGGTGCATCAGCCTGCGCCACGAATCGGCCAGAACCGTTTGTACTGTTTGTTTATTTTAGATCTGTTGCTGGTTTGACTTGATGTCTGTGTTTTCTTCCAGCCTTTCCGCGTCCGTGGCTGCATCCTGACCCTGGTGGAGAGGATGGATGAGGAGTTCACCAAGATCATGCAGAACACAGACCCTCATTCCCAGGGTGAGCCTCACGCTGATCTTTCTGGCCTTGTCTCCTAAAACTACACAAAATGCCTGTAAGTTTGTGGACACACCTTCTAATGAGTGCAATCGGTCTACTTTGCTCTTGCCGTTCCAGAGTATGTGGATAACCTGAAGGACGAGGGCCGCGTATGCAACATCATTGACCGGCTGCTGCAGTACCTGGAGAACAAGGGCAGCACTGAGGAGGTGTGTCGCGTCTACCTGCGCAGGATCATGCACACCTACTACAAGTTCGACTACAAGACCCACCGGCGCTGTATGGGCATACAGGGAGAGAGCAAGGTGAGAAGAGGCTCGTTACCTCATAACCTGCTTCAGAGAAACTGTAGCAGTAGCCTTTAGCGGAAGAATTATATGACCCAATTTATACCAGAGCTTCTAGTTGTGTAGCATAATGCATCATGATTGACCCTTCCCCTCCCTAACAGTCTGAGCAGGACCAAGAAGAGAGCGAGGGAGAGGACAGTGCGATCATCATGGACCGCTTGTGCAAGTTCATCTATGCCAAGGACCGCACCGACCGTATCCGCACCTGCGCCATCCTGTGCCACATCTACCACCACGCTTTGCATAGCCGCTGGTACCAGGCCCGCGATCTCATGCTCATGAGCCACCTTCAGGACAACATTCAGCACGCTGATCCTCCTGTGCAGGTATTCACTTATGTGACCACTGTGTGACTGTATTTGCCCATGCTTTGTGGTAAGGGAAGCCCACTGCTTTATCAGGGAGTTTCGTCAACAAGGGACACTGGGCTCAGGTTTGCTATGGTGTGTCCTGCATGTTAGGAGCACCAGCTGGTCTTTCATCTGACTGACACCCTCTCTCTTTCTTCAGATCTTGTATAACAGGACCATGGTGCAGCTGGGCATCTGTGCTTTCCGACAGGGCATGATTAAAGATGCCCACAATGCACTGCTGGACATCCAGTCAAGCGGCAGGGCCAAGGAGCTGCTGGGTCAGGGCCTTCTCATGAGGAACATGCAGGAGAGGAACGCAGAGCAAGAGAAGATTGAGAAGAGGCGACAGGTACGACCACTTTATTACAAACCCTTACCTCAACCCTTAGTTAAGTCTGCCCCAGTCTTTCTCGTCCTCCACCTAAATGAATGGATGTGGATGAAAGCAGCTGTTTGGTGTAGGTTGTCATGCAGGCTTCGCGTTTCTCTCCCAGGTGCCGTTCCACATGCACATCAACCTGGAGCTGCTGGAGTGTGTGTACCTGGTTTCGGCCATGCTGCTGGAGATCCCCTACATGGCGGCCCACGAGTTCGATGCCCGCCGCAGGATGATCAGCAAGCAGTTCCATCACCAGCTGCGAGTGGGCGAGAGGCAGCCCCTGCTGGGTGAGTAAAGAGGGCTGGAGATTTATTTTGGTTGGGTGGTGGGGGGTGCAAGTTGAGGTGTAGGCTAATACACAAAAGCCATAGCTTGCAAAGGGCTGAGACTACATTACTGACCTTCAGCCAAGCTCTGACCACTGATCCCTTCTTCCCTTGCTCCCGCAGGACCCCCTGAGAGCATGAGGGAGCACGTTGTGGCCGCCAGCAAAGCCATGAAGATGGGCGACTGGCGTACCTGCCACTCATTCATCATAAATGAGAAAATGAACAGCAAAGTGTGGGACCTGTTCCCTGAGGCTCAGCGTGTTCGTGAAATGCTCGTCAGGTAACCGGAAATGTTCACGTCCATGTCGTGCAGACACTGCTCAGCTTTTCTGACCTCTCTGGGAGTCATTTTTCCTGCCTCCCACAGTCCCTCGTGCACATCCTACCGGATTGCCCTGCACTCAATGATTCCAGGCTGAGAAGCTTTCCGTTCAGCATGCTGCTTGTGAAGTAACTGGGCTTTTTGACTCGTCTGAACGCCCGATATGAGACCTAGTCCAAACTACTAATCACTTATGGACTTTGCAGGCTGTTGGTGTCCCTACTAGTATAGTCTCAGCTGCTGATATAGAGTTAAATAAGATCTTGTTTTAGTACTGATCTGAATGTATCAGGGTTTGGAGAAATACACCTTCAGTAGGTTGATTAGGTTAGACTGACACTGAAAACATGTATAATCTCCTTAGGAAAACATGGGACCTATGCTGACCAGCCCTCTAGCTTTGAGCTGTGGGCTTCTCTGGTATGATGGATCTCCATCCGGTATTTTTGGAGCGGTAGAACTGATCACATGGGTATCTGACCTCTGAACGGTCAGGATTGGTGGCGTTTTGGTGGCGTGTTCTTATGTTTTGCATTTTGTGCTTTTGTACGCAGGAAGATTCAGGAGGAGTCTTTGCGCACCTACCTGTTCACCTACAGCAGTGTGTACGACTCCATCAGGTACCTCCACAGGCCGACTGTGCATTTGCTCAACAGAACCCTCTCTGTTCTGATAATGGTCTGGTCTAGATGCCACCTTTGATGACCATGCCTCTGTTTCTTTCCACAGTATGGAAACCTTAGCAGAGATGTTTCAGTTGGAGTTGCACACAGTGCACAGCATCATCAGCAAAATGATCATCAACGAGGAGCTCATGGTAAATGCAGAACTGCTGGATGTTTTTATTGTGGCTTTGTTGGGCTTTGATGACGTGCATGGTTATTTGATCTGTTCTCTTGCTTTCGCTCCAAGGCATCTCTGGACCAGCCCACTCAGACAGTGGTGATGCACAGGACTGAGCCCACCTCCCTGCAGAACATGGCGCTGCAGCTGGCTGAGAAGCTGGGCGGCCTGGTGGAGAACAACGAGCGTGTCTTCGACCTCAAGCAGGGCGTCTATGGAGGCTACTTCAACAGAGGTGAGGAATTCTTCACAGGGTAGCGTCCACTATTGGCTACTGGAATATGGGCAAAAACAGGAAGGACCGAACGCTGAGTTTTTAAAGGTTTTTCCTCATGGTTTTGGATCTGTAGCCACTAGCTCAGCTACAGCTCCACTGAGTATCAGACAGCCCAGTGTAGCTGCTGCTGACTAACTGCTGAGCTACAGATTCAAGTGTTGACCATAAAAATTTGTGCCAGAGAGTGCGAACTGGTGTTGGGAGTGGTGCTTGTCACGTGTACCACAAAACTTTTACTTTTTAAATTGGAAATGAAAATTATACATACTGTCCAGTATGGCTGGTCCAAGAAGCAGCTAAAGCTAGCTACATTCTAGCTACAGTTTTAAATTGAACCATTTTCCCCTCATTCAGTCCTGTAGTCGCCCTCTTGTGGTGAGTTTGTACAACTGCAAAACTTCTTTTCTGTTCTTATCAATTATTTTTGTCACTACTTTTATTATTGATATGCATGTCTTTGTGTTGATGGAATGGCATCAAAATGTACCATAGCCCATGCCAACGTCTACACACATCCACAGCTGCATGCCTCTAAACTGTTCTCACTGTGCAGATTCAGACCAGAGGGGCGGTTACCAACAGAGGCAAGGTTACCAACGAGGTGCTTATAAACAGATTCATTCATTTATTCCCTCATTCAATCAACTCCCTCACCTCCCCTTCTTCACTTTTATGGCCTGACTGTCTCTGTTCTGTTCAGCTTCCTCTTGTCTTTGTAGTGTTTGGGCCGTTCTTTCTTTTCCTTGCATCTGCAGACACACCTGGAGCCTGTTTACTGTTTAACGCTTCCTGTGTATCGATCACCGCACTGCCAGTGTGCTGTAGCTAATGCACATCTCCAAGATTGATCTCTTACAGAGCTCATATGCATAATCTGTGGGGTTAATTGCCTCAGGATTTAAACGGCTGTCGAATTGGTTGGCTGGCGTTGACAAGCCAGCCTAATAAACCTGGGTGCAGCCCGAGGGCTTTCTGCTCATGCTGCCCCTCGTGTGACTGAGGTTTAACACTCATACACGTTTTACTGAGGCAGCTCCTCCAAAATCTTTTACAGCACATTACTGTAGCATGAAAATGTACATCGAACCTGGCTGGCTGTGGTGGCTCACTGACTAATACACTTGCATTAATGGTTACACACATTTTAACTGGCTGGAAACACTAACTGCTCCCCCCTCTCTCTCTCAATCTTCTCCACAGATCAGAAAGGAGGCTACCAACAGAAGCAGGGCTACCAGAGAGGTCAGTGATCACTATGACTATGTAGCCGCACGCAGAGGCTCCTACGTGTCAGTTTGCTGGACCTCCTGTACTATGATTCTGCTGTGGTGTTTAAGCTATTAAGCTAATGCATGTATATTTAACCTTCAACCTTAAGCTGGCTTCGTCCTCTAGACGATGTAGCAGCCTCACGATTCAGTTAAAACACTACTATTGATTACAGATTTACTCTTGGCTACACTGCCAACAGGCCAAAAATGATGTTCTTTAAACAGAGCTCGAAATATCGATTTTCTTTCTTTTCTTTTTTTTTTTTTGACCAGGAAGTGAGCTTTTTTCATGCCTTTACGACATTTCTGAAATGGTTTTAATGATCACTATACTTGATACCATAAATGGAAAAACCCTTTAGTTTGCATTACCCAGGGCTTTATATTAATGTACTAAATTAACTAGCTGTAGTCACTGCATGTGTTTTAATGTTGATGGAACGTCTGCAAAAAATGTAGCATAGCCTACATCTACAGCTGCATGCCTCTAAACTGTTCTCGTTGTGCAGATTCAGACCAGAGGGGCGGATACCAACAGAGGCAAGGATACCAACGAGGTGCTTATCAACAGATTCATTCATTTATTCCATCATTCAATCAACTCCCTCACTCCCCTTCTTCACCTTTTATACCCTGATTAAGTCTCTGTTACTCTGTACTCTGATTCAATCATGTGGGAGCATTTATGTAGGAACGGGGTGGGGGGTACTTTGCAGAATACGGCTGGTAAAACAGAATTCTGTGTAAAATTACTATTGCCCCAGTCTACATGCTTCTTTACCTTCAGATGCTGAATATCTGGATCTCTTGGCTTGTCCAGAAAAGCATGGGGAAATGAGCCTTAGGGGTGGCTTAAAGCACAAATTCCACTTCCCAACTGTAGGGCCAAGAAATGCTGCTGTAAATAGCAAGTGACCTATTGGTGTTGGTCATATTCGTGAAGTCCTGCCGGCTCTATACTGCTGTGGCGTTTATACATAGGACTTCAGTAAAGGCCCGTCGAAGTCAAAACACTGTATAAACAAGGCTCCTAATTGCTGTCATCACTAAATAATCAGTTCAGGTACATTGATAAGAAGCCTTATCATTGCATGTGTTTAACGTTGTTGATGGAACGCCTGTAAAATTGTAGCATAGCCCATGCCGATGTCTACATCTCCACAGCTGCATGCCTCTAAACTGTTCTTGTTGTGCAGATTCAGACCAGAGGGGCGGATACCAACAGAGGCAAGGATACCAACGAGGTGCTTATAAACAGATTCATTCATTTATTCCATCATTCAATCAACTCCCTCACTCCCCTTCTTCACCTTTTATACCCTGATTAAGTCTCTGTTACTCTGTACTCTGTTTTGGGCCTGAAGAGAAACTTTCCTGTGCATGGATTCGATCATGTGGGAGCATTTATGTAGGAACGGGGTGGGGGGTACTTTGCAGAATACGGCTGGTAAAACAGAATTCTGTGTAAAATTACTATTGCCCCAGTCTACATGCTTCTTTACCTTCAGATGCTGAATATCTGGATCTCTTGGCTTGTCCAGAAATGCATGGGGAAATGAGCCTTAGGGGTGGCTTAAAGCACAAATTCCACTTCCCAACTGTAGGGCCAAGAAATGCTGCTGTAAATAGCAAGTGACCTATTGGTGTTGAAGTCATATTTGTGAAGTCCTGCCGGCTCTATACTGCTGTGGCGTTTATACAAAGGACTTCAGTAAAGGCCCGTCGAAGTCAAAACACTGTATAAACAAGGCTCCTAATTGCTGTCATCACTAAAGGCTTCTTATGAATGTACCCGAACTGATTATTATCATTGCATGTGTTTAACGTTGTTGATGGAACGCCTGTAAAATTGTAGCATAGCCCATGCCGATGTCTACATCTCCACAGCTGCATGCCTCTAAACTGTTCTTGTTGTGCAGATTCAGACCAGAGGGGCGGATACCAACAGAGGCAAGGATACCAACGAGGTGCTTATCAACAGATTCATTCATTTATTCCCTCATTCAATCAACTCCCTCACTCCCCTTCTTCACCTTTTATACCCTGACTGTCTCTGTTCTGTTCACCTTCCTCTTCTCTTTTAAGTGTTTAAGGCCTGCAGAGGAGCATTTATGTAGGAACAGGGTCTGGGGTGCTGTGTAGAATATAGTTGGTAAAACTTCAGTCACTAGAGTCATACTTGTTATTACTCTACCTTTTCGGCCCAGATGCTGCTTCTGGATGTCTCCGCTTGTCCAGAAATGCATGTGAAAATTTCCTTTAGCGAAGGCTTTAAGCCCAAGTACCACTTTCCAACTGTAGGCAAGAAATGCCAATTCTTACGAAATGCTGCTGTAAATAAGAAGTGATTTATTGGTGAAGTCATATTCGTGAAGTCCTGCCAGCTCTGTATACTGCTTTGGCATTTATACACAGGGCTTTAGTAAAGGCTGTCGAAGTCAACACCCTGATTTCTTCTTCTAAACACTCTATTCCGCCCCACGTCCCCCTCCATTCTCTTTCCTCTGCTTTACTGAGACCTCTAGCGCCGCCGCCGTCGTCGTCTTGTTTTGACGTGCCCGTGCCTCGGTATCTCTCTAAATGCTTTCCATGCGTCTCTTCCATCTCAGATCAGAAAGGTGGCTACCAGCAGAAGCAGGGCTACCAGCGAGGAGGCTACAGGTCCCAGAACCAGGGCTCGTACTGAGTCCCGACCCAGGTGGAGGAGGACCCGCTTTCATTCCAAGACCAGACTGCGACGTCCTGAGCCTGATTTCTTTCCACCTCAACACCAACATCCAGCAGCTCCACTGCTTCTCCACTCAGTTTCAGCCTGTTTTTTTTTTAACACCCTGTTCAATGTTCTCATCCAGACCTGCTGACCATATTGCTGTTTGAACAGATGTGCTTCCCCTTAGTTCACACTCTTCCTCGTGAAGTTGGGGTGCGAGTTAAGGGATGGGGCCAGATTTGAGGTAGAAGCTCAGCAGGCTTGGGAACTAGGTCAGGTTCTTTGTGTGATTTATCTAATTTGAAACAATAAACTTCGCTCAGTTTCTGAACCAGATGCAGTCTGGGTGTGTTGTGTACTTCTGTGCTGAAATTGAGGTGTACCACAATGTTCAACCTACAGGATTGTTCTTGTGGAGGCTTTGAGATGCAACCACTGCAAGTAGCAGCTTCACCTAAGATGGGGTAAAAGCTTTTGAACGCAGAGCTGCTTTGTTGCTCCAGACCATGTTATTATTTGGGTTTCACACTCCATGTAGAGTGTTGTTGGTCTGCGCACATTCCCTGCTCATGGTTTTGAAGCTCACAGTGCCGTCCTGTTAGTATTTTGTACGCCATCTAATGGAAGGTCACTAGGGAAATCAAAATTATGAGCATCAAGTCTGTCAAATGAATAGGATTTCAGAAAACGAAGACCCTAACTTATCCTCTTTATGGAGGGATCTACCAGAGAAAATTTCAATCCCCCATAACCTAAAACTAACTAAAATCTAGAACCCATGCTTGTGGGAACCTGCATTATTGAATACATATGGTTTTCCCTTATAACAGTAGCCTGATAACCTTTTTATCTCTATTATTATGATATATTGCTGATCAGTACAGAAGCTTAAATCTGGTCCAGGGGCCAGGCAAGAAGCAGCAACCAGCCACAAACAGGCTGGCACCAGCACTGAGCAGCTCAGGACATGGTTAGAGATTTTCCTCAAACTTTTTTGACAATGAACAAGGGGACTTGCACTTGCTCTGCATGTCCAGATGTTCCTACCCCGGAAGGGGATTTCCGGCTTATGTAAGGCCTAGCGAAGGTCTTTCTCCCGCTGGTGCACTTCTGCTACTACTGCAAGCATCTAGTAGGTAGGTACAGGAAAGCCACAAGGTAGTGGGGATCACTGGGTAATTCATGAAGCAACCTTTCAACCTAGCTAAGGCGTGTCTTCAGTCACTGTTAAGTATATGACTATAATGATGGTGATCTCTAGATCTGTTAACCTTTACTTTATCTTCACAGGTACAGGCTGAGAGAAAAGGCTGGAAAGTGTATTTGTGGGTCACCCCTGTATTTTGCAGACAGAGACGGATTAGATTTATATTTAGATATTTTTTATATTGAAGTATTTTATTTTGGGGGTTATGCTGGCGCATGCGTAGTCTCTCGCTTTTCCGGTAATAACGGCACGAGCAGCCAATCAGAACGGGATCACCTGATCCCCATTAAAAACAGCGGGACGCCTGGATCCAGAGACCGGTCAGAGCTTTAGAACTGAAGCAGGTAAATACACACATATATACACACATTTATATACACACATTTATATATATATATATATATATATAAACAAACAAACAAACAGTGGAGGTGAGGTGAGGGGGAAGTGGGGAAACCGCCTGCACCCATTGTAAATTGCACTGGAACGCCCGTAAACTCGTATTTACAAGCAAGTTCATTTTAATATATTTTAAAATACAGTTTTTAAGCTTTTAAAAAAATTATTACACTCAACGACTAATATTAATTGGTTTAGTTTAATATTTCGTAACTCAAGTCAATGCGCAGTTCTACCTGAAAGCCGAGAGAGGTCGCTAATGTTCCTTAAAAAAAATAAACTCACTGACGTTCTGCTATGTACGACTCACACACACACACACACACACACACACACACACACACACACACACATATATATATAAATGCATTTTTTTGGTATGAAATTTGTTATGAAATGTTTAAGCCTTTTTGCCTCGTAATTTTCCCGTGTGTTTGATGAACGGCGTCTCCTCTCCCCCAAGCCGCCTGTTTTCCCGCCATTTACCCCAGAAACCAGCCCACAGACTCCACCTTTCTGCCATAGACTGAAACACACCAGCAAATATCATCAGCATAACCAGCAGCAAACGGGCTAATGCTGTCAGGAAAGAGAAAAATGACTACTGCTTTTCATACAAAAGATGCATATATATATAAATAAATAAATATATATATATATATATATATATATATATATATATATATATATATATATATATATATATATATATATATAGAACGTCAGTGAGTTTTTAAAGGAAAATTAGCGACCCCTCTCGGTTTTCAGGTAGAACTGCACACGGACTTGAGTTACGAAATATTAAATATTAAAGCTGCTGTAAAAAAAGGTTCGACTATTTAGCAACAACAGCAAGAAATATGAAGAATCATATAATAAACGATTGATATGTGAAGGATTGGATACCTATATCATTGTATAATTATTGGGCTGTGATAAAAACATAAGAATATGCATTACTATTATTATTATTATTATTACTATTTTACTATTATTATTATTATTATATGCGAGTAGCTCACAAGAAGCACACTAAACAAAAATGACTAGTCCCGTTAATAAATGACTTTTCCATGAAGACCTATACTAAATAATATTTTATTTATTTTAATGATTAATTTGGTTAATAATGGTTAATTTCAAGCAGTCCATTTAGACATTTACCTGGATGTAAAAAAGATTTGACTCTGAAAACCACACTTTTAAGTATTATTGTTCTTTTAAAAAATTAATAATAAAAAAATTATATTATATTATATTATATAAAAAAATAATATTAATCTTGCAAATATAGAGAATTTTATTTTATAAAAAAAAAAAAAACATTTGGGAAAAAACACATCCACATCGTACATGTAAAAGTACGTTTGGTTGAACTAGTGCTGCACGCTTCATTTCCCCAACAAATAAATAATGACCATTAGGACCATTCAAGTGGTCATGAAATCCTGAGCTTTCCAGTGTTAAATTTAACTTGATTGAAGGGATTCATTCATGAGCCACCAGAGGGCGCCAGCAGCCAACCAGCTGAGCTACATCAGTAATTGGCCAATCAGCCAATCAGCCAATCAGCTGGTGGCTAATCAGCCAATCAGGTGAGGTGTAGGAGGGAGAGCGGCTGTAAAGGACAGGAAGAAGAAGGGTCCACAGTCAGGTAGGCTGCTCCAACTTTCTAAACGATGGAAAATGTAAAGATCTGAACAAGGACAGGATCTTCAGCAGGTCCAGAGTCTCTCCCAGCTTCATCTCTAAACCTCTGGAGGAGAAACTGTTCACGCTTTAAACGTTAGTGTGGAGAACAGCAGCAGAACAGCACTGGAGCTGCTAGCATACATGCTAACAGTGTTTACATTAGCTTCACAGCTAGCTAGCTAGCAAAGCTAAACCTCACCTGCTGCTCCTGACCTCTCCAACACCACACGCCGTTAATACTGAGCAGCGCCCTCTGGTGGCCGAAACACACTGCTTCAGATTAGACACTCCCACAGCAGAGTTAGCTTTAGCACTGAAGCTAACTGCAAGTGTTTCACTCCAAAGCTAGCTTTCTAGTGAGCATTAGAGAAGCTGTTGATGACTGGGTGAGACTGGAGCTCAGACTCAGGCTAAGACATGCTAACCCTAGCTAACAGGTTTACCCCTAGGTAACAGGCTAAGGCGAGCTAACTCTAGCTAACAGATGTATCTCTTGCTAAAACAGGCTAACCCTAGCTAGCAGATTTAACTCAGCCTGAGTTAAACATGGCTTAAACATGAATTAAACATGTTAGCCTGTCTAACGCCTAGTTAAATCTGTTATCTAAGATTAGCCTGTTTTAGCCTAAAACAGGCTAACCCTAGCTAACAGGTACACAGTCTAATACATGCTAACTCTAGATAACAGATTTAACCCAGGCTAAAATAGGCTAACCCTAGTTAACATGTTTAACTCAGGCCAAGATATGCTAACCTTAGCTAAAAGGTTTACCTCAGGCTAAGACAGGCTAAAACTAGCTAGCAGATTTAACGCTAGCCAAAATAGGCTATCCTTAGCTAACAGATTTAACCCAGTCTTAGACAGGCTAACAGGTTTAACTCAGGCCATGACATGCTAACCCTAGCTAACATGTTTAACTCAGGCTAACCCTAGAAAACATATTTAACTAGGGCTTAGACAGGCTAACAAGTTTAATTCAGGCTAAGACGTGCTAACCTTAGCTAACAGGTTTAAAAAGTTTGATTAAGGCTAGCATTAGCTAACAGTGTAATAGTCAATAGTGAAGCAGTGTGTACGCTAACTGCCCGAGGGTCATTAGCAGGGTCGTTAGCAGTCCAGGAGTTAGCATTACCTGCTACACAAGTAGATGTGTTCAGGTGTGTGAAACTGAAGCGCTATCATTAGCGCCCTGCTTCACTACTGCAGTGCTAACTCTGTCTGTAGCCTCCTTTGCTAACCCAGTACTTCACCACAGTCAGCTGTGCTGGTTCTGTTAGCCTGGGTTCACCACAGAAGAACACGTCAGCACAGAGACACGCTACACACTGAAGGGTTCTCCGTATAATCTGAGCGTAGCGTTCTGTCCTGCAGGTTGAGGTTCTCTAGATAGGTTCTCAGTAATGAAGGGGGAACTGTGTACAAACGGATCTAGATAGGTTCTAGATAAATACATCCCAGAACAAAGATCAGGGTGAGAGGGTGTGGGGTTTGATCTCTTCACTCTTTCCAGATGTTCTGATGATCCTAAAGCTGCGGTTCTGTTTCAGGAACCTGGATCTTCCTCCTGTCCTGAAAACTGCCTGGTTCCTCATCTGTGCTGAAGAGTCCAGTCTAGAAGATCAGCCTGAGGACTCGCTTATCTGACCTCCTGCCTCTGTGATTGCTTCCCACAATGCAAAGCTTTCGCAGCTTTATCCTCTTTTTCCCCCCACATGCCACACCCTTTTTGAATAAATTTGCATATTTAATGAGCAAGCAGCCAATCAGAGATGCCGATTAGCACGAGTGTTTATAAGGCACGCGATGTGAGCGGTGTTCTCGATGATGGTGAGGACGAAAAAAAGGGTCAAATCGGAGATCTTTCCACCGCGATCGAGAAGACCGGTTCTGCAGACTAAGTAGCAGCATCGGAACCAGAAGCTCCATTTTTACTGGTTCCTAAAAAAGTGCTGTTTCTTTCCTCTCCTCCTTCCTGTCTTTTATTCTCTTCTACATTTGCTGTACTTCTCTGCCTCACCAGGGTCAGTGTAGTGCCCCCAGCCCTGGGCAGCATCTCATTCTCTCTCAGGCCTGGGGCATCTTCTGACCCACTGGTGGGGCAGTGGTGCCTTCTGGCTCCTCCCAGACCAGAGAATGAGGAGGGGTAAATCTGGGTTAGCCAACTTCCTCCACCTCCTACAGAGGGAGGAGAACCTGGCATGCCGGCAGAGGCGGTGCACCTCCAGCCCCACCCACTGTAGGCAGGGCTCTCAGCATGCCAGCACCGGGTTCACCCCAAATCCACCCTCACTGAGTGGAGGAGGGAAACTGGCCCAGCCCAGACTTATAAAGTTCTGTGTGTTACACGACTGATAAGACATTTACTACTGGGGTTCACGCTGATGGTGACCTTTGGTCAGTTCCTGATTGGATAATGTGGAAATATGCTAATTAACTGAGTTACCATCAACGTGAAGACTGGAGCATCAAGCTAAGGTGAACCAAATAAGCAGTGACCTCTGTTTGACCTCTTGGGGTCAGATTTGGGAGGAGCTACTCTCTGCAGTGAGCTCAGTTCACACCAGCTGTCAGTTTTAACTGCAGGAGGCGTGTCTGATAAGCTCCTCCCACACTGCACCCATGTCTGAGCGCAGGCTGATCCACACCTGCAGCTGTTCTCCTCTTTCTATGAGGTTCTAGATAGTTCAGTGCTGGTGTTCAGGTTCAGGGTAGGTGCTGGAGACTCTCCACTGATTACAGACAGCTGTTCTGGATCTTCCATGATCAGTTTAACAGGAGAACTTCACTTCCTGAGTTTACTGATGTTCACGCTGACGCCCCCCACTGGTCAGGCTGTTTGGGGAACATGGTCATTTCCTGAGATCTGGTCAGCGTGAAGTCTGGAGCTTCTGAAAGCTGAGCTGTTCCTCATGTTCGTGAACCAGGCTTTGGTAAAACTCCACTGGCAGGTGTTTCAGTACTAGTCTTCACCTTCATGGTAACCTTTGATCATATCCCAGCTTACCTGATCTATAAGGACCCATAATGCATCAGGAGTAAAACAGCCACCTGCACCACAGCGCCACCCCCAGGCTGTGATTGGAGGCTGTTTAGTGAGCAGCCTTCTGATCTACGGCAGCAGCTCCAGTGCCGCTCTGACCGTTAGATCCCGAACACTGCAATAACAGACCCTATTTAACCCGTTTAAGCCACGTATTAGTGCAGATATGTCCATATATTATAATCTACTTATGAATATATTTGCATATTAAAACAGTTTATGCAAAAGAAACCACAGTCCGAGGATGTGAAGGATGACCTCTGGTGGTGGTTTTTGATCCTAGCAGAAGTGTGCTGTAAGGTCTTTAAAAGCCACATATTAGTGCAGATATGTCCATATATTATAATCTACATATGAATATATTTGCATATATTTGCATATTAAAACAGCAGCAAAGTTAATTGAGTGGATCCTGTATGTCTTAACAGCTTGTGCACAAATCCAGAGTCTCACACTTTAATCACGTTACCATGATCACATTTACATACACTGTGTTGCCAAAAGTATGTGGACACCTGCTCATACAACGTCCAAAATCAAGAACGTCAGCCAGGGGTTTGTCCTCATTTACTGCAGTAACAGCCTCTTCTCTTCTGTGATGGCTTTACACTAGATATTGGAACATTGCTGTGAGGAAATTTGATTGCCACTCCAACTCGTCCCAAAGCTCCTGGACTGGGTTCAGTCTGAAGAAGGAGTGTCCACAAACTTTTGGACATTTAGTTGAAATTGCATGTCTTTCTCCTCAGTGTGGGGAGACACTCACACCATCTCATCGCCATGCTAACCAGCTGAGCTACATCAGTAATTGGCCAATCAGCCAATCAGCTGGTGGCCAATCAGCCAATCAGGTGAGGTGTAGGAGGGAGAGCGGCTGTAAAGGACAGGAAGAAGAAGGGTCCACAGTCAGGTAGGCTGCTCCAACTTTCTAAACGATGGAAAATGTAAAGATCTGAACAAGGACAGGATCTTCAGCAGGTCCAGAGTCTCTCCCAGCTTCATCTCTAAACCTCTGGAGGAGAAACTGTTCACGCTTTAAACGTTAGTGTGGAGAACAGCAGCAGAACAGCACTGGAGCTGCTAGCATACATGCTAACAGTGTTTACATTAGCTTCACAGCTAGCTAGCTAGCAAAGCTAAACCTCACCTGCTGCTCCTGACCTCTCCAACACCACACGCCGTTAATACTGAGCAGCGCCCTCTGGTGGCCGAAACACACTGCTTCAGATTAGACACTCCCACAGCAGAGTTAGCTTTAGCACTGAAGCTAACTGCAAGTGTTTCACTCCAAAGCTAGCTTTCTAGTGAGCATTAGAGAAGCTGTTGATGACTGGATGAGACTGGAGCTCAGACTCAGGCTAAGACATGCTAACCCTAGCTAACATGTTTAACTGATGCTAACCCTATATATCAGATTTAACCAAGGCTAAAATAGGCTAACCTTAGCCAACAGGTTTAACTTGGACCAAGACATGCTAACCTTAGCTAACAGGTTTAACTTGGACCAAGACATGCTAAGCCTAGCTAACAGGTTTAACTTAGGCCAAAACAGGTCAACCTTAGCTAACATGTTTCACTCAGGCTAAGATAGGCTAATCCTAGATAACAGATTTAAATAAGCCTTAGACAGGCTAACATGTTTAATTCATGCTAAGACATGCTAACCTTAGCTAACAGGTTTAACCCAGGACAAGACATGCTAACCTTAGCTAACAGGTTTAATCCAGGCCAAGACATGCTAACCTTAGCTAACAGGTTTAACCCAGGCCAAGACATGCTAACCTTAGCTAACAGGTTTAATTCATGCTAAGACATGCTAACTTTAGCTAACAGATTTAACACAGGCTAAAAGAGGCTAACCCTAGCTAACAGATTTAATACAGGCTAATCATAGGTAACAGGTTTAGCACAGTCATAGAGATACTAACCCTAGATAATAGGCTAACCTTAGCCAACAGGTTTAACTTGGACCAAGAAATTCTAACCTTAGCAAATAGGTTTAACTCGGGCTAAGACAGGCTAACCCTAGCTAACAGGTTTGACTTAGACCAAGACATGCTAACCTTAGCAAACAGGTTTAACTTAGCCTGAGTTAAACCTATTTGCTAAGGTTAGCATGTCTTGGTCTAAGACAGGCTAACCCTAGCTAACATGTTTAACTCAGGCTAAGACAGGCTAACCCTGGAAAACATTTAACTAGGGCTTAGACAGGCTAATATGTTTAATTCTGTCTAACACGTGCTAACCCTAGCTAACATGTTTAACTCAGGCTAAAATAGGTTAACCCTAACTAACAGGTTTAAGACATGCTAACCTTAGCTAACAGGTTTACCTCAGACATAGACAGGCTAACTCTAGCTAACAAGTTTGATTAAGGCTAGCATTAGCTAACAGTGTAATAGTCAATAGTGAAGCAGTGTGTACGCTAACTGCCCGAGGGTCATTAGCAGGGTCGTTAGCAGTCCAGGAGTTAGCATTACCTGCTACACAAGTAGATGTGTTCAGGTGTGTGAAACTGAAGCGCTATCATTAGCGCCCTGCTTCACTACTGCAGTGCTAACTCTGTCTGTAGCCTCCTTTGCTAACCCAGTACTTCACCACAGTCAGCTGTGCTGGTTCTGTTAGCCTGGGTTCACCACAGAAGAACACGTCAGCACCGAGACACGCTACACACTGAAGGGTTCTCCGTATAATCTGAGCGTAGCGTTCTGTCCTGCAGGTTGAGGTTCTCTAGATAGGTTCTCAGTAATGAAGGGGGAACTGTGTACAAACGGACCTAGATAGGTTCTAGATAAATACATCCCAGAACAAAGATCAGGGTGAGAGGGTGTGGGGTTTGATCTCTTCACTCTTTCCAGATGTTCTGATGATCCTAAAGCTGCGGTTCTGTTTCAGGAACCTGGATCTTCCTCCTGTCCTGAAAACTGCCTGGTTCCTCATCTGTGCTGAAGAGTCCAGTCTAGAAGATCAGCCTGAGGACTCGCTTATCTGACCTCCTGCCTCTGTGATTGCTTCCCACAATGCAAAGCTTTCGCAGCTTTATCCTCTTTTCCCCCCCACATGCCACACCCTTTTTGAATAAATTTTCATATTTAATGAGCAAGCAGCCAATCAGAGATGCCGATTAGCACGAGTGTTTATAAGGCACGCGATGTGAGCGGTGTTCTCGATGATGGTGAGGACGAAAAAAAGGGTCAAATCGGAGATCTTTCCACCGCGATCGAGAAGACCGGTTCTGCAGACTAAGTAGCAGCATCGGAACCAGAAGCTCCATTTTTACTGGTTCCTAAAAAAGTGCTGTTTCTTTCCTCTCCTCCTTCCTGTCTTTTATTCTCTTCTACATTTGCTGTACTTCTCTGCCTCACCAGGGTCAGTGTAGTGCCCCCAGCCCTGGGCAGCATCTCATTCTCTCTCAGGCCTGGGGCATCTTCTGACCCACTGGTGGGGCAGTGGTGCCTTCTGGCTCCTCCCACACCAGGCCAGAGAATGAGGAGGGGGTAAATCTGGGTTAGCCAGCTTCCTCCACCTCCTACAGAGGGAGGAGAACCTGGCATGCCGGCAGAGGCGGTGCACCTCCAGCCCCACCCACAGTGGGCAGGGCTCTCAGCATGCCAGCACCGGGTTCACCCCAAATCCACCCTCACTGAGTGGAGGAGGAGGGAAACTGGCCCAGCCCAGACTTATAAAGTTCTGTGTGTTACACGACTGATAAGACATTTACTACTGGGGTTCACGCTGATGGTGACCTTCGGTCAGTTCCTGATTGGATAATGTGGAAATATGCTAATTAACTGAGTTACCATCAACGTGAAGACTGGAGCATCAAGCTAAGGTGGACCAACTAAGCAGCGACCTCTGTTTGACCTCTTGGGGTCAGATTTGGGAGGAGCTACTCTCTGCAGTACAGCTCAGTTTACACCAGCTGTCAGTTTTAACTGCAGGAGGCGTGTCTGATAAGCTCCTCCCACACTGCACCCATGTCTGAGCGCAGGCTGATCCACACCTGCAGCTGTTCTCCTTCTTCTACGAGGTTCTAGATAGTTCAGTGCTGGTGTTCAGGTTCAGGGTAGGTGCTGGAGACTCTCCACTGATTACAGACAGCTGTTCTGGATCTTCCATGATCAGTTTAACAGGAGAACTTCACTTCCTGAGTTTACTGATGTTCACGCTGACGCCCCCCACTGGTCAGGCTGTTTGGGGAACATGGTCATTTCCTGAGATCTGGTCAGCGTGAAGTCTGGAGCTTCTGAAAGCTGAGCTGTTCCTCATGTTCGTGAACCAGGCTTTGGTAAAACTCCACTGGCAGGTGTTTCAGTACTAGTCTTCACCTTCATGGTAACCTTTGATCATATCCCAGCTTACCTGATCTATAAGGACCCATAATGCATCAGGAGTAAAACAGCCACCTGCACCACAGCGCCACCCCCAGGCTGTGATTGGAGGCTGTTTAGTGAGCAGCCTTCTGATCTACGGCAGCAGCTCCAGTGCCGCTCTGACCGTTAGATCCCGAACACTGCAATAACAGACCCTATTTAACCCGTTTAAGCCACGTATTAGTGCAGATATGTCCATATATTAAAATCTACTTATGAATATATTTGCATATTAAAACAGTTTATGCAAAAGAAACCACAGTCCGAGGATGTGAAGGATGACCTCTGGTGGTGGTTTTTGATCCTAGCAGAAGTGTGCTGTAAGGTCTTTAAAAGCCACATATTAGTGCAGATATGTCCATATATTATAATCTACATATGAATATATTTGCATATATTTGCATATTAAAACAGCAGCAAAGTTAATTGAGTGGATCCTGTATGTCTTAACAGCTTGTGCACAAATCCAGAGTCTCACACTTTAATCACGTTACCATGATCACATTTACATACACTGTGTTGCCAAAAGTATGTGGACACCTGCTCATACAACGTCCAAAATCAAGAACGTCAGCCAGGGGTTTGTCCTCATTTACTGCAGTAACAGCCTCTTCTCTTCTGTGATGGCTTTACACTAGATATTGGAACATTGCTGTGAGGAAATTTGATTGCCACTCCAACTCGTCCCAAAGCTCCTGGACTGGGTTCAGTCTGAAGAAGGAGTGTCCACAAACTTTTGGACATTTAGTTGAAATTGCATGTCTTTCTCCTCAGTGTGGGGAGACACTCACACCATCTCATCGCCATGCTAACCAGCTGAGCTACATCAGTAATTGGCCAATCAGCCAATCAGCTGGTGGCCAATCAGCCAATCAGGTGAGGTGTAGGAGGGAGAGCGGCTGTAAAGGACAGGAAGAAGAAGGGTCCACAGTCAGGTAGGCTGCTCCAACTTTCTAAACGATGGAAAATGTAAAGATCTGAACAAGGACAGGATCTTCAGCAGGTCCAGAGTCTCTCCCAGCTTCATCTCTAAACCTCTGGAGGAGAAACTGTTCACGCTTTAAACGTTAGTGTGGAGAACAGCAGCAGAACAGCACTGGAGCTGCTAGCATACATGCTAACAGTGTTTACATTAGCTTCACAGCTAGCTAGCTAGCAAAGCTAAACCTCACCTGCTGCTCCTGACCTCTCCAACACCACACGCCGTTAATACTGAGCAGCGCCCTCTGGTGGCCGAAACACACTGCTTCAGATTAGACACTCCCACAGCAGAGTTAGCTTTAGCACTGAAGCTAACTGCAAGTGTTTCACTCCAAAGCTAGCTTTCTAGTGAGCATTAGAGAAGCTGTTGATGACTGGATGAGACTGGAGCTCAGACTCAGGCTAAGACATGCTAACCCTAGCTAACATGTTTAACTGATGCTAACCCTATATATCAGATTTAACCAAGGCTAAAATAGGCTAACCTTAGCCAACAGGTTTAACTTGGACCAAGACATGCTAACCTTAGCTAACAGGTTTAACTTGGACCAAGACATGCTAAGCCTAGCTAACAGGTTTAACTTAGGCCAAAACAGGTCAACCTTAGCTAACATGTTTCACTCAGGCTAAGATAGGCTAATCCTAGATAACAGATTTAAATAAGCCTTAGACAGGCTAACATGTTTAATTCATGCTAAGACATGCTAACCTTAGCTAACAGGTTTAACCCAGGACAAGACATGCTAACCTTAGCTAACAGGTTTAATCCAGGCCAAGACATGCTAACCTTAGCTAACAGGTTTAACCCAGGCCAAGACATGCTAACCTTAGCTAACAGGTTTAATTCATGCTAAGACATGCTAACTTTAGCTAACAGATTTAACACAGGCTAAAAGAGGCTAACCCTAGCTAACAGATTTAATACAGGCTAATCATAGGTAACAGGTTTAGCACAGTCATAGAGATACTAACCCTAGATAATAGGCTAACCTTAGCCAACAGGTTTAACTTGGACCAAGAAATTCTAACCTTAGCAAATAGGTTTAACTCGGGCTAAGACAGGCTAACCCTAGCTAACAGGTTTGACTTAGACCAAGACATGCTAACCTTAGCAAACAGGTTTAACTTAGCCTGAGTTAAACCTATTTGCTAAGGTTAGCATGTCTTGGTCTAAGACAGGCTAACCCTAGCTAACATGTTTAACTCAGGCTAAGACAGGCTAACCCTGGAAAACATTTAACTAGGGCTTAGACAGGCTAATATGTTTAATTCTGTCTAACACGTGCTAACCCTAGCTAACATGTTTAACTCAGGCTAAAATAGGTTAACCCTAACTAACAGGTTTAAGACATGCTAACCTTAGCTAACAGGTTTACCTCAGACATAGACAGGCTAACTCTAGCTAACAAGTTTGATTAAGGCTAGCATTAGCTAACAGTGTAATAGTCAATAGTGAAGCAGTGTGTACGCTAACTGCCCGAGGGTCATTAGCAGGGTCGTTAGCAGTCCAGGAGTTAGCATTACCTGCTACACAAGTAGATGTGTTCAGGTGTGTGAAACTGAAGCGCTATCATTAGCGCCCTGCTTCACTACTGCAGTGCTAACTCTGTCTGTAGCCTCCTTTGCTAACCCAGTACTTCACCACAGTCAGCTGTGCTGGTTCTGTTAGCCTGGGTTCACCACAGAAGAACACGTCAGCACCGAGACACGCTACACACTGAAGGGTTCTCCGTATAATCTGAGCGTAGCGTTCTGTCCTGCAGGTTGAGGTTCTCTAGATAGGTTCTCAGTAATGAAGGGGGAACTGTGTACAAACGGACCTAGATAGGTTCTAGATAAATACATCCCAGAACAAAGATCAGGGTGAGAGGGTGTGGGGTTTGATCTCTTCACTCTTTCCAGATGTTCTGATGATCCTAAAGCTGCGGTTCTGTTTCAGGAACCTGGATCTTCCTCCTGTCCTGAAAACTGCCTGGTTCCTCATCTGTGCTGAAGAGTCCAGTCTAGAAGATCAGCCTGAGGACTCGCTTATCTGACCTCCTGCCTCTGTGATTGCTTCCCACAATGCAAAGCTTTCGCAGCTTTATCCTCTTTTCCCCCCCACATGCCACACCCTTTTTGAATAAATTTTCATATTTAATGAGCAAGCAGCCAATCAGAGATGCCGATTAGCACGAGTGTTTATAAGGCACGCGATGTGAGCGGTGTTCTCGATGATGGTGAGGACGAAAAAAAGGGTCAAATCGGAGATCTTTCCACCGCGATCGAGAAGACCGGTTCTGCAGACTAAGTAGCAGCATCGGAACCAGAAGCTCCATTTTTACTGGTTCCTAAAAAAGTGCTGTTTCTTTCCTCTCCTCCTTCCTGTCTTTTATTCTCTTCTACATTTGCTGTACTTCTCTGCCTCACCAGGGTCAGTGTAGTGCCCCCAGCCCTGGGCAGCATCTCATTCTCTCTCAGGCCTGGGGCATCTTCTGACCCACTGGTGGGGCAGTGGTGCCTTCTGGCTCCTCCCACACCAGGCCAGAGAATGAGGAGGGGGTAAATCTGGGTTAGCCAGCTTCCTCCACCTCCTACAGAGGGAGGAGAACCTGGCATGCCGGCAGAGGCGGTGCACCTCCAGCCCCACCCACAGTGGGCAGGGCTCTCAGCATGCCAGCACCGGGTTCACCCCAAATCCACCCTCACTGAGTGGAGGAGGAGGGAAACTGGCCCAGCCCAGACTTATAAAGTTCTGTGTGTTACACGACTGATAAGACATTTACTACTGGGGTTCACGCTGATGGTGACCTTCGGTCAGTTCCTGATTGGATAATGTGGAAATATGCTAATTAACTGAGTTACCATCAACGTGAAGACTGGAGCATCAAGCTAAGGTGGACCAACTAAGCAGCGACCTCTGTTTGACCTCTTGGGGTCAGATTTGGGAGGAGCTACTCTCTGCAGTACAGCTCAGTTTACACCAGCTGTCAGTTTTAACTGCAGGAGGCGTGTCTGATAAGCTCCTCCCACACTGCACCCATGTCTGAGCGCAGGCTGATCCACACCTGCAGCTGTTCTCCTTCTTCTACGAGGTTCTAGATAGTTCAGTGCTGGTGTTCAGGTTCAGGGTAGGTGCTGGAGACTCTCCACTGATTACAGACAGCTGTTCTGGATCTTCCATGATCAGTTTAACAGGAGAACTTCACTTCCTGAGTTTACTGATGTTCACGCTGACGCCCCCCACTGGTCAGGCTGTTTGGGGAACATGGTCATTTCCTGAGATCTGGTCAGCGTGAAGTCTGGAGCTTCTGAAAGCTGAGCTGTTCCTCATGTTCGTGAACCAGGCTTTGGTAAAACTCCACTGGCAGGTGTTTCAGTACTAGTCTTCACCTTCATGGTAACCTTTGATCATATCCCAGCTTACCTGATCTATAAGGACCCATAATGCATCAGGAGTAAAACAGCCACCTGCACCACAGCGCCACCCCCAGGCTGTGATTGGAGGCTGTTTAGTGAGCAGCCTTCTGATCTACGGCAGCAGCTCCAGCGCCGCTCTGACCGTTAGATCCCGAACACTGCAATAACAGACCCTATTTAACCCGTTTAAGCCACGTATTAGTGCAGATATGTCCATATATTATAATCTACTTATGAATATATTTGCATATTAAAACAGTTTATGCAAAAGAACCACAGTCCGAGGATGTGAAGGATGACCTCTGGTGGTGGTTTTTGATCCTAGCAGAAGTGTGCTGTAAGGTCTTTAAAAGCCACATATTAGTGCAGATATGTCCATATATTATAATCTACATATGAATATATTTACATATATTTGCATATTAAAACAGCAGCAAAGTTAATTGAGTGGATCCTGTATGTCTTAACAGCTTGTGCACAAATCCAGAGTCTCACACTTTAATCACGTTACCATGATCACATTTACATACACTGTGTTGCCAAAAGTATGTGGACACCTGCTCATACAACGTCCAAAATCAAGAACGTCAGCCAGGAGTTTGTCCTCATTTACTGCAGTAACAGCCTCTACTCTTCTGTGATGGCTTTACACTAGATATTGGAACATTGCTGTGAGGAAATTTGATTGCCACTCCAACTCGTCCCAAAGCTCCTGGACTGGGTTCAGTCTGAAGAAGGAGTGTCCACAAACTTTTGGACATTTAGTTGAAATTGCATGTCTTTCTCCTCAGTGTGGGGAGACACTCACACCATCTCATCGCCATGCTAACCAGCTGAGCTACATCAGTAATTGGCCAATCAGCCAATCAGCTGGTGGCTAATCAGCCAATCAGGTGAGGTGTTGGAGGGAGAGCGGCTGTAAAGGACAGGAAGAAGAAGGGTCCACAGTCAGGTAGGCTGCTCCAACTTTCTAAACGATGGAAAATGTAAAGATCTGAACAAGGACAGGATCTTCAGCAGGTCCAGAGTCTCTCCCAGCTTCATCTCTAAACCTCTGGAGGAGAAACTGTTCACGCTTTAAACGTTAGTGTGGAGAACAGCAGCAGAACAGCACTGGAGCTGCTAGCATACATGCTAACAGTGTTTACATTAGCTTCACAGCTAGCTAGCTAGCAAAGCTAAACCTCACCTGCTGCTCCTGACCTCTCCAACACCACACGCCGTTAATACTGAGCAGCGCCCTCTGGTGGCCGAAACACACTGCTTCAGATTAGACACTCCCACAGCAGAGTTAGCTTTAGCACTGAAGCTAACTGCAAGTGTTTTACTCCAAAGCTAGCTTTCTAGTGAGCATTAGAGAAGCTGTTGATGACTGGATGAGACTGGAGCTCAGACTCAGGCTAAGACATGCTAACCCTAGCTAACATGTTTAACTGATGCTAACCCTATATAACAGATTTAACCAAGGCTAAAATAGGCTAACCTTAGCCAACAGGTTTAACTTACACCAAGACATGCTAACCTTAGCTAACAGGTTTAACTCAGGCAAAGAAAAGCTAACCCTAGGTAACAGACTAAGGCATGCTAACTCTAACTAACAGATTTATCTCTTGCTAACTCAGGCTAAAATGGGCTAACCCTAGCTAACAGGTTTAACACAGGCTAATCCTAGCTAACAAGTTTAACACAGTCTAATACATGCTAACCCTAGATAACAGATTTAACCCAAGCTAAAATACATAAACCTTAGCTAACAGATTTAACTCATGTTATCAACAGTAAGCCTGTTTAAGCCTATTTAACTCAGGCTAAAACAGGTAAACCTTAGCTATCATGTTTAACTCAGGCTAAAACATGCTAATTCTAGATAACAGATTCAACTAGGCCTTAGACAGGCTAACAGGTTTAATTCAGGCTAAGACATGCTAACCTTAGCTAACAGGTTTAACCCAGGTCAAGACATGCTAACCTTAGCTAACAGGTCTACCCAGGCTAAAATAGGCTAAACTTAGCCAACAGGTTTAACTCAGACCAAGACATGCTAGCTAGCAGGTCTAACTCAGGCTAAAACATGATAACTCTAGATAACAGATTTACCTCAGGCTAAGACAGGCTCAAACTAGCTAGCAGGTTTAACTCTGGCCAAAATAGGCTATCCCTAGCTAACAGATTTAATGCAGTCTTAGACAGGCTTACCCTAGCTAACAGATTTAACTAGGCCTTAGACAGGCTAATATGTTTAACTCAGGCCAAGGCATGCTAACCCTAGCTAACATGTTTAACTCATGCTAACCCTATATATCAGATTTAACCAAGGCTAAAATAGGCTAACCTTAGCCAAAAGGTTTAACTTGGACCAAGACATGCTAAGCCTAGCTAACAGGTTTAACTTAGGCCAAAACAGGTCAACCTTAGCTAACATGTTTCACTCAGGCTAAGATAGGCTAATCCTAGATAACAGATTTAAATAAGCCTTAGACAGGCTAACATGTTTAATTCATGCTAAGACATGCTAACCTTAGCTAACAGGTTTAACCCGGGACAAGACATGCTAACCTTAGCTAACAGGTTTAATCCAGGCCAAGACATGCTAACCTTAGCTAACAGGTTTAATTCATGCTAAGACATGCTAACTTTAGCTAACAGATTTAACACAGGCTAAAAGAGGCTAACCCTAGCTAACAGATTTAACACAGGCTAATCATAGGTAACAGGTTTAGCACAGTCATAGAGATACTAACCCTAGATAATAGGCTAACCTTAGCCAACAGGTTTAACTTGGACCAAGAAATTCTAACCTTAGCAAATAGGTTTAACTCGGGCTAAGACAGGCTAACCCTAGCTAACAGGTTTGACTTAGACCAAGACATGCTAACCTTAGCAAACAGGTTTAACTTAGCCTGAGTTAAACCTATTTGCTAAGGTTAGCATGTCTTGGTCTAAGACAGGCTAACCCTAGCTAACATGTTTAACTCAGGCTAAGACAGGCTAACCCTGGAAAACATTTAACTAGGGCTTAGACAGGCTAATATGTTTAATTCTGTCTAAAACGTGCTAACCCTAGCTAACATGTTTAACTCAGGCTAAAATAGGTTAACCCTAACTAACATGGTTTAAGACATGCTAACCTTAGCTAACAGGTTTACCTCAGACATAGACAGGCTAACTCTAGCTAACAAGTTTGATTAAGGCTAGCATTAGCTAATAGTGTAATAGTCAATAGTGAAGCAGTGTGTACGCTAACTGCCCGAGGGTCATTAGCAGGGTCGTTAGCAGTCCAGGAGTTAGCATTACCTGCTACACAAGTAGATGTGTTCAGGTGTGTGAAACTGAAGCGCTATCATTAGCGCCCTGCTTCACTACTGCAGTGCTAACTCTGTCTGTAGCCTCCTTTGCTAACCCAGTACTTCACCACAGTCAGCTGTGCTGGTTCTGTTAGCCTGGGTTCACCACAGAAGAACACGTCAGCACCTAGACACGCTACACACTGAAGGGTTCTCCGTATAATCTGAGCGTAGCGTTCTGTCCTGCAGGTTGAGGTTCTCTAGATAGGTTCTCAGTAATGAAGGGGGAAGTGTGTACAAACGGATCTAGATAGGTTCTAGATAAATACATCCCAGAACAAAGATCAGGGTGAGAGGGTGTGGGGTTTGATCTCTTCACTCTTTCCAGATGTTCTGATGATCCTAAAGCTGCGGTTCTGTTTCAGGAACCTGGATCTTCCTCCTGTCCTGAAAACTGCCTGGTTCCTCATCTGTGCTGAAGAGTCCAGTCTAGAAGATCAGCCTGAGGACTCGCTTATCTGACCTCCTGCCTCTGTGATTGCTTCCCACAATGCAAAGCTTTCGCAGCTTTATCCTCTTTTTCCCCCCACATGCCACACCCTTTTTGAATAAATTTTCATATTTAATGAGCAAGCGGCCAATCAGAGATGCCGATTAGCACGAGTGTTTATAAGGCACGCGATGTGAGCGGTGTTCTCGATGATGGTGAGGACGAAAAAAAGGGTCAAATCGGAGATCTTTCCACCGCGATCGAGAAGACCGGTTCTGCAGACTAAGTAGCAGCATCGGAACCAGAACCTCCATTTTTACTGGTTCCTAAAAAAGTGCTGTTTCTTTCCTCTCCTCCTTCCTGTCTTTTATTCTCTTCTACATTTGCTGTACTTCTCTGCCTCACCAGGGTCAGTGTAGTGCCCCCAGCCCTGGGCAGCATCTCATTCTCTCTCAGGCCTGGGGCATCTTCTGACCCACTGGTGGGGCAGTGGTGCCTTCTGGCTCCTCCCACACCAGACCAGAGAATGAGGAGGGGTAAATCTGGGTTAGCCAACTTCCTCCACCTCCTACAGAGGGAGGAGAACCTGGCATGCCGGCAGAGGCGGTGCACCTCCAGCCCCACTCACAGTAGGCAGGGCTCTCAGCATGCCAGCACCGGGTTCACCCCAAATCCACCCTCACTGAGTGGAGGAGGGAAACTGGCCCAGCCCAGACTTATAAAGTTCTGTGTGTTACACGACTGATAAGACATTTACTACTGGGGTTCACGCTGATGGTGACCTTTGGTCAGTTCCTGATTGGATAATGTGGAAATATGCTAATTAACTGAGTTACCATCAACGTGAAGACTGGAGCATCAAGCTAAGGTGGACCAACTAAGCAGTGACCTCTGTTTGACCTCTTGGGGTCAGATTTGGGAGGAGCTACTCTCTGCAGTACAGCTCAGTTTACACCAGCTGTCAGTTTTAACTGCAGGAGGCGTGTCTGATAAGCTCCTCCCACACTGCACCCATGTCTGAGCGCAGGCTGACCCACACCTGCAGCTGTTCTCCTTCTTCTACGAGGTTCTAGATAGTTCAGTGCTGGTGTTCAGGTTCAGGGTAGGTGCTGGAGACTCTCCACTGATTACAGACAGCTGTTCTGGATCTTCCATGATCAGTTTAACAGGAGAACTTCACTTCCTGAGTTTACTGATGTTCACGCTGACGCCCCCCACTGGTCAGGCTGTTTGGGGAACATGGTCATTTCCTGAGATCTGGTCAGCGTGAAGTCTGGAGCTTCTGAAAGCTGAGCTGTTCCTCATGTTCGTGAACCAGGCTTTGGTAAAACTCCACTGGCAGGTGTTTCAGTACTAGTCTTCACCTTCATGGTAACCTTTGATCATATCCCAGCTTACCTGATCTATAAGGACCCATAATGCATCAGGAGTAAAACAGCCACCTGCACCACAGCGCCACCCCCAGGCTGTGATTGGAGGCTGTTTAGTGAGCAGCCTTCTTCTACGGCAGCAGCTCCAGTGCCGCTCTGACCGTTAGATCCCGAACACTGCAATAATAGACCCTATTTAACCCGTTTAAGCCACGTATTAGTACAGATATGTCCATATATTATAATCTACTTATGAATATATTTGCATATTAAAACAGTTTATGCAAAAGAAACCACAGTCCGAGGATGTGAAGGATGACCTCTGGTGGTGGTTTTTGATCCTAGCAGAAGTGTGCTGTAAGGTCTTTAAAAGCCACATATTAGTGCAGATATGTCCATATATTATAATCTACATATGAATATATTTGCATATATTTGCATATTAAAACAGCAGCAAAGTTAATTGAGTGGATCCTGTATGTCTTAACAGCTTGTGCACAAATCCAGAGTCACACACTTTAATCACGTTACCATGATCACATTTACATACACTGTGTTGCCAAAAGTATGTGGACACCTGCTCATACAACGTCCAAAATCAAGAACGTCAGCCAGGAGTTTGTCCTCATTTACTGCAGTAACAGCCTCTTCTCTTCTGTGATGGCTTTACACTAGATATTGGAACATTGCTGTGAGGAAATTTGATTGCCACTCCAACTCGTCCCAAAGCTCCTGGACTGGGTTCAGTCTGAAGAAGGAGTGTCCACAAACTTTTGGACATTTAGTTGAAATTGCATGTCTTTCTCCTCAGTGTGGGGAGACACTCACACCATCTCATCACCATGCTAACCAGCTGAGCTACATCAGTAATTGGCCAATCAGTCAATCAGCCAATCAGCTGGTGGCTAATCAGCCAATCAGGTGAGGTGTTGGAGGGAGAGCGGCTGTAAAGGACAGGAAGAAGAAGGGCTCCACAGTCAGGTAGGCTGCTCCAACTTTCTAAACCATGGAAAATGTAAAGATCTGAACAAGGACAGGATCTTCAGCAGGTCCAGAGTCTCTCCCAGCTTCATCTCTAAACCTCTGGAGGAGAAACTGTTCACGCTTTAAACGTTAGTGTGGAGAACAGCAGCAGAACAGCACTGGAGCTGCTAGCATACATGCTAACAGTGTTTACATTAGCTTCACAGCTAGCTAGCTAGCAAAGCTAAACTCCTGATCCTCAGTGAAAGGTTCAGCTCCATCAGGGCGTCCGTCTCTGACTCCTGGGGGTTTGTAGCTCAAGACAGATCCTTTTTAAAGTCAGTGGTGCTGCTGTTGGGGTTCTAGATACAGAGAACCCTCTGTGTTCCACCTGAGGCACCTGTGGAAGCTCAGCAGCGTCTCTCACAGCTAAAGACTTTTAATTTGTAATAAACCTCACCTGCTGCTCCTGACCTCTCCAACGCCACACGCCGTTAATACTGAGCAGCGCCCTCTGGTGGCCGAAACACACTGCTTCAGATTAGACACTCCCACAGCAGAGTTAGCTTTAGCACTGAAGCTAACTGCAAGTGTTTCACTCCAAAGCTAGCTTTCTAGTGAGCATTAGAGAAGCTGTTGATGACTGGATGAGACTGGAGCTCAGACTCAGGCTAAGACATGCTAACCCTAGCTAACATGTTTAACTGATGCTAACCCTATATATCAGATTTAACCAAGGCTAAAATAGGCTAACCTTAGCCAACAGGTTTAACTTGGACCAAGACATGCTAACCTTAGCTAACAGGTTTAACTTGGACCAAGACATGCTAACCCTAGCTAACATGTTTAACTGATGCTAACCCTATATATCAGATTTAACCAAGGCTAAAAGAGGCTATCCTTAGCCAACAGGTTTAACTTAGACCAAGACATGCTAACCTTAGCTAACAGGTTTAACTCAGGCTAAAACAGGTAAACCTTAGCTAACATGTTTAACTCAGGCTAAAATAGGCTAATCCTAGATAATTCTAGTTCTAGGTTCAACTAGGCCTTAGACAGGCTAACAGGTTTAATTCAGGTTAAGACATGCTAACCTTAGCTAACAGGTTTAACCCAGGTCAAGACATGCTAACCTTAGCTAACAGGTCTACCCAGGCTAAAATAGGCTAACCTTAGCCAACAGGTTTAACTCAGACCAAGGTATGCTAACTCTAACTAACAGATTTATCTCTTGCTAACTCAGGCTAAAATGGGCTAACAGGTTTAACACAGGCTAATCCTAGCTAACAAGTTTAAGACAGTCTAATTCATGCTAACCCTAGATAACAGATTTAACCCAGGCTAAAATACATAAACCTTAGCTAACAGATTTAACTCATGTTATCAACGGTAAGCCTGTTTAAGCCTATTTAACTCAGGCTAAAACAGGTAAACCTTAGCTACCATGTTTAACTCAGGCTAAAACATGCTAATTCTAGATAACAGATTCAACTAGGCCTTAGACAGGCTAACAGGTTTAATTCAGGCTAAGACATGCTAACCTTAGCTAACAGGTTTAACCCAGGCTAAAATAGGCTAAACTTAGCCAACAGGTGTAACTCAGACCAAGACATGCTAGCTAGCAGGTCTAACTCAGGCTAAAACAGGATAACTCTAGATAACAGATTTACCTCAGGCTAAGACAGGCTAAAACTAGCTAGCAGGTTTAACGCTAGCCAAAATAGGCTATCCTTAGCTAACAGATTTAACCCAGTCTTAGACAGGCTAACAGGTTTAACTCAGGCCATGACAGGCTAACCCTAGCTAACATGTTTAACCCAGGCTAAAACAGGCTAACCCTAGCTAACATGTTTCACTCAGGCTAAGGCAGGCTAACCCTAGAAAACATATTTAACTAGGGCTTAGACAGGCTAACAAGTTTAATTCAGGCTAAGACGTGCTAACCTTAGCTAACAGGTTTAAAAAGTTGGATTAAGGCTAGCATTAGCTAACAGTGTAATAGTCAATAGTGAAGCAGTGTGTACGCTAACTGCCCGAGGGTCATTAGCAGGGTCGTTAGCAGTCCAGGAGTTAGCGTTACCTGCTACACAAGTAGATGTGTTCAGGTGTGTGAAACTGAAGCGCTAGCATTAGCGCCCTGCTTCACTACTGCAGTGCTAACTCTGTCTGTAGCCTCCTTTGCTAACCCAGTACTTCACCACAGTCAGCTGTGCTGGTTCTGTTAGCCTGGGTTCACCACAGAAGAACACGTCAGCACCGAGACACGCTACACACTGAAGGGTTCTCCGTATAATCTGAGCGTAGCGTTCTGTCCTGCAGGTTGAGGTTCTCTAGATAGGTTCTCAGTAATGAAGGGGGAACTGTGTACAAACGGATCTAGATAGGTTCTAGATAAATACATCCCAGAACAAAGATCAGGGTGAGAGGGTGTGGGGTTTGATCTCTTCACTCTTTCCAGATGTTCTGATGATCCTAAAGCTGCGGTTCTGTTTTAGGAACCTGGATCTTCCTCCTGTCCTGAAAACTGCCTGGTTCCTCATCTGTGCTGAAGAGTCCAGTCTAGAAGATCAGCCTGAGGACTCGCTTATCTGACCTCCTGCCTCTGTGATTGCTTCCCACAATGCAAAGCTTTCGCAGCTTTATCCTCTTTTTTTCCCCACATGCCACACCCTTTTTGAATAAATTTGCATATTTAATGAGCAAGCAGCCAATCAGAGATGCCGATTAGCACGAGTGTTTATAAGGCACGCGATGTGAGCGGTGTTCTCGATGATGGTGAGGACGAAAAAAAGGGTCAAATCGGAGATCTTTCCACCGCGATCGAGAAGACCGGTTCTGCAGACTAAGTAGCAGCATCGGAACCAGAACCTCCATTTTTACTGGTTCCTAAAAAAGTGCTGTTTCTTTCCTCTCCTCCTTCCTGTCTTTTATTCTCTTCTACATTTGCTGTACTTCTCTGCCTCACCAGGGTCAGTGTAGTGCCCCCAGCCCTGGGCAGCATCTCATTCTCTCTCAGGCCTGGGGCATCTTCTGACCCACTGGTGGGGCAGTGGTGCCTTCTGGCTCCTCCCACACCAGACCAGAGAATGAGGAGGGGTAAATCTGGGTTAGCCAGCTTCCTCCACCTCCTACAGAGGGAGGAGAACCTGGCATGCCGGCAGAGGCGGTGCACCTCCAGCCCCACCCACTGTAGGCAGGGCTCTCAGCATGCCAGCACCGGGTTCACCCCAAATCCACTCTCACTGAGTGGAGGAGGGAAACTGGCCCAGCCCAGACTTATAAAGTTCTGTGTGTTACACGACTGATAAGACATTTACTACTGGGGTTCACGCTGATGGTGACCTTCGGTCAGTTCCTGATTGGATAATGTGGAAATATGCTAATTAGCTGAGTTACCATCAACGTGAAGACTGGAGCATCAAGCTAAGGTGGACCAACTAAGCAGTGACCTCTGTTTGACCTCATGGGGTCAGATTTGGGAGGAGCTACTCTCTGCAGTGAGCTCAGTTCACACCAGCTGTCAGTTTTAACTGCAGGGGGCATGTCTGATAAGCTCCTCCCACACTGCACCCATGTCTGAGTGCAGGCCGATCCACACCTGCAGCTGTTCTCCTTCTTCTACGAGGTTCTAGATAGTTCAGTGCTGGTGTTCAGGTTCAGGGTAGGTGCTGGAGACTCTCCACTGATTACAGACAGCTGTTCTGGATCTTCCATGATCAGTTTAACAGGAGAACTTCACTTCCTGAGTTTACTGATGTTCACGCTGACGCCCCCCACTGGTCAGGCTGTTTGGGGAATAGGGTCATTTCCTGAGATCTGGTCAGCGTGAAGTCTGGAGCTTCTGAAAGCTGAGCTGTTCCTCATGTTCGTGAACCAGGCTTTGGTAAAACTCCACTGGCAGGTGTTTCAGTACTAGTCTTCGCCTTCATGGTAACCTTTGATCCTATCCCAGCTTACCTGATCTATAAGGACCCATAATGCATCAGGAGTAAAACAGCCACCTGCACCACAGCGCCACCCCCAGGCTGTGATTGGAGGCTGTTTAGTGAGCAGCCTTCTGATCTACGGCAGCAGCTCCAGTGCCGCTCTGACCGTTAGATCCCGAACACTGCAACAACAGACCCTATTTAACCCGTTTAAGCCACGTATTAGTGCAGATATGTCCATATATTAAAATCTACTTATGAATATATTTGCATATTAAAACAGTTTATGCAAAAGAAACCACAGTCCGAGGATGTGAAGGATGACCTCTGGTGGTGGTTTTTGATCCTAGCAGAAGTGTGCTGTAAGGTCTTTAAAAGCCACATATTAGTGCAGATATGTCCATATATTATAATCTACATATGAATAGATTTGCATATATTTGCATATTAAAACAGCAGCAAAGTTAATTGACTGTATCCTGTATGTCTTAACAGCTTGTGCACAAATCCAGAGTCTCACACTTTAATCACGTTACCATGATCACATTTACATACACTGTGTTGCCAAAAGTATGTGGACACCTGCTCACACAACGTCCAAAATCAAGAACGTCAGCCAGGAGTTTGTCCTCATTTACTGCAGTAACAGCCTCTTCTCTTCTGTGATGGCTTTACACTAGATATTGGAACATTGCTGTGAGGAAATTTGATTGCCACTCCAACTCGTCCCAAAGCTCCTGGACTGGGTTCAGTCTGAAGAAGGAGTGTCCACAAACTTTTGGACATTTAGTTGAAATTGCATGTCTTTCTCCTCAGTGTGGGGAGACACTCACACCATCTCATCGCCATGCTAACCAGCTGAGCTACATCAGTAATTGGCCAATCAGCCAATCAGCTGGTGGCCAATCAGCCAATCAGCCAATCAGCTGGTGGCTAATCAGCCAATCAGGTGAGGTGTTGGAGGGAGAGCGGCTGTAAAGGACAGGAAGAAGAAGGGTCCACAGTCAGGTAGGCTGCTCCAACTTTCTAAACCATGGAAAATGTAAAGATCTGAACAAGGACAGGATCTTCAGCAGGTCCAGAGTCTCTCCCAGCTTCATCTCTAAACCTCTGGAGGAGAAACTGTTCACGCTTTAAACGTTAGTGTGGAGAACAGCAGCAGAACAGCACTGGAGCTGCTAGCATACATGCTAACAGTGTTTACATTAGCTTCACAGCTAGCTAGCTAGCAAAGCTAAACTCCTGATCCTCAGTGAAACGTTCAGCTCCATCAGGGCGTCCGTCTCTGACTCCTGGGGGTTTGTAGCTCAAGACAGACCCTTTTTAAAGTCAGTGGTGCTGCTGTTGGGGTTCTAGATACAGAGAACCCTCTGTGTTCCACCTGAGGCACCTGTGGAAGCTCAGCAGCGTCTCTCACAGCTAAAGACTTTTAATTTGTAATAAACCTCACCTGCTGCTCCTGACCTCTCCAACACCACACGCCGTTAATACTGAGCAGCGCCCTCTGGTGGCCGAAACACACTGCTTCAGATTAGACACTCCCACAGCAGAGTTAGCTTTAGCACTGAAGCTAACTGCAAGTGTTTCACTCCAAAGCTAGCTTTCTAGTGAGCATTAGAGAAGCTGTTGATGACTGGATGAGACTGGAGCTCAGACTCAGGCTAAGACATGCTAACCCTAGCTAACATGTTTAACTGATGCTAACCCTATATAACAGATTTAACCAAGGCTAAAATAGGCTATCCTTAGCCAACAGGTTTAACTTACACCAAGACATGCTAACCTTAGCTAACAGGTTTAACTCAGGCTAAGAAAAGCTAACCCTAGGTAACAGACTAAGGCATGCTAACTCTAACTAACAGATTTATCTCTTGGTAACTCAGGCTAAAATGGGCTAACCCTAGCTAACAGGTTTAACACAGGCTAATCCTAGCTAACAAGTTTAACACAGTCTAATACATGCTAACCCTAGATAACAGATTTAACCCAGGCTAAAATACATAAACCTTAGCTAACAGATTTAACTCATGTTATCAACGGTAAGCCTGTTTAAGCCTATTTGACTCAGGCTAAAACAGGTAAACCTTAGCTACCATGTTTAACTCAGGCTAAAACAGGTAAACCTTAGCTAACATGTTTAACTCAGGCTAAAACATGCTAATTCTAGATAACAGATTCAACTAGGCCTTAGACAGGCTAACAGGTTTAACCCAGGCTAAAATAGGCTAAACTTAGCCAACAGGTTTAACTCAGACCAAGACATGCTAGCTAGCAGGTCTAACTCAGGCTAAAAGAGAATAACTCTAGATAACAGATTTACCTCAGGCTAAGACAGGCTCAAACTAGCTAGCAGGTTTAACTCTGACCAAAATAGGCTATCCCTAGCTAACAGATTTAACTCAGACTAAATGGGCTAACCCTAGCTAACAGGTTTAACACAGACTAAATGGGCTAACCGTAGCTAACAGGTTTAACACAGTCTGATACATGCTAACCCTAGATAACAGATTTAACCCAAGCTAACATAGGCTAACTGTAGCTAACAGGTTTAACACAGTCTAATACATGCTAACCCTAGATAACAGATTTAACCCAAGCTAAAATAGGCTAACCTTAGCTAACAGGTTTAACTCAGGCTTAAACAGGCAAACTCTAGAAATATATTTAACTCAGGCTAAAACAGTTTAACCTTAGCTAACATGTTTAACTCAGGCTAAGGCAGGCTAACCCTAGCTAACATGTTTAACTCAGGCTAAGGCAGGCTAACCCTAGAAACATATTTAACTCAGGCTAAGGCAGGCTAACAAGTTTAATTCAGGCTAAGACGTGCTAACCTTAGCTAACAGGTTTACCTCAGGCTAAGACAGGCTAAAACTAGCTAGCAGGTTTAACGCTAGCCAAAATAGGCTATCCTTAGCTAACAGATTTAACCCAGTCTTAGACAGGCTAACAGGTTTAACTCAGGCCATGACAGGCTAACCCCAGCTAACATGTTTAACTCAGGCTAAGGCAGGCTAACCCTAGAAACATATTTAACGCATTAGCGCCCTGCTTCACTACTGCAGTGCTAACTCTGTCTGTAGCCTCCTTTGCTAACCCAGTACTTCACCACAGTCAGCTGTGCTGGTTCTGTTAGCCTGGGTTCACCACAGAAGAACACGTCAGCACCGAGACACGCTACACACTGAAGGGTTCTCCGTATAATCTGAGCGTAGCGTTCTGTCCTGCAGGTTGAGGTTCTCTAGATAGGTTCTCAGTAATGAAGGGGGAACTGTGTACAAACGGATCTAGATAGGTTCTAGATAAATACATCCCAGAACAAAGATCAGGGTGAGAGGGTGTGGGGTTTGATCTCTTCACTCTTTCCAGATGTTCTGATGATCCTAAAGCTGCGGTTCTGTTTTAGGAACCTGGATCTTCCTCCTGTCCTGAAAACTGCCTGGTTCCTCATCTGTGCTGAAGAGTCCAGTCTAGAAGATCAGCCTGAGGACTCGCTTATCTGACCTCCTGCCTCTGTGATTGCTTCCCACAATGCAAAGCTTTCGCAGCTTTATCCTCTTTTTTTCCCCACATGCCACACCCTTTTTGAATAAATTTGCATATTTAATGAGCAAGCAGCCAATCAGAGATGCCGATTAGCACGAGTGTTTATAAGGCACGCGATGTGAGCGGTGTTCTCGATGATGGTGAGGACGAAAAAAAGGGTCAAATCGGAGATCTTTCCACCGCGATCGAGAAGACCGGTTCTGCAGACTAAGTAGCAGCATCGGAACCAGAACCTCCATTTTTACTGGTTCCTAAAAAAGTGCTGTTTCTTTCCTCTCCTCCTTCCTGTCTTTTATTCTCTTCTACATTTGCTGTACTTCTCTGCCTCACCAGGGTCAGTGTAGTGCCCCCAGCCCTGGGCAGCATCTCATTCTCTCTCAGGCCTGGGGCAGTTTCTGACCCACTGGTGGGGCAGTGGTGCCTTCTGGCTCCTCCCACACCAGGCCAGAGAATGAGGAGGGGTAAATCTGGGTTAGCCAGCTTCCTCCACCTCCTACAGAGGGAGGAGAACCTGGCATGCCGGCAGAGGCGGTGCACCTCCAGCCCCACCCACTGTAGGCAGGGCTCTCAGCATGCCAGCACCGGGTTCACCCCAAATCCACCCTCACTGAGTGGAGGAGGAGGGAAACTGGCCCAGCCCAGACTTATAAAGTTCTGTGGGTTACACGACTGATAAGACATTTACTACTGGGGTTCACGCTGATGGTGACCTTCGGTCAGTTCCTGATTGGATAATGTGGAAATATGCTAATTAACTGAGTTACCATCAACGTGAAAACTGCAGCATCAAGCTAAGGTGGACCAAATAAGCAGTGACCTCTGTTTGACCTCTTGGGGTCAGATTTGGGAGGAGCTACTCTCTGCAGTGCAGCTCAGTTTACACCTGTAGTCAGTTTTAACTGCAGGAGGCGTGTCTGATAAGCTCCTCCCACACTGCACCCATGTCTGAGCGCAGGCTGACCCACACCTGCAGCTGTTCTCCTTCTTCTACGAGGTTCTAGATAGTTCAGTGCTGGTGTTCAGGTTCAGGGTAGGTGCTGGTGACTCTCCACTGATTACAGACAGCTGTTCTGGATCTTCCATGATCAGTTTAACAGGAGAACTTCACTTCCTGAGTTTACTGATGTTCACGCTGACGCCCCCCACTGGTCAGGCTGTTTGGGGAATATGGTCATTTCCTGAGATCTGGTCAGCGTGAAGTCTGGAGCTTCTGAAAGCTGAGCTGTTCCTCATGTTCGTGAACCAGGCGTTGGTAAAACTCCACTGGCAGGTGTTTCAGTACTAGTCTTCACCTTCATGGTAACCTTTGATCCTATCCCAGCTTACCTGATCTATAAGGACCCATAATGCATCAGGAGTAAAACAGCCACCTGCACCACAGCGCCACCCCCAGGCTGTGATTGGAGGCTGTTTAGTGAGCAGCCTTCTGATCTACGGCAGCAGCTCCAGTGCCGCTCTGACCGTTAGATCCCGAACACTGCAATAACAGACCCTATTTAACCCGTTTAAGCCACGTATTAGTGCAGATATGTCCATATATTATAATCTACTTATGAATATATTTGCATATTAAAGCAGTTTATGCAAAAGGGGTCAGAGGCCAAGAGTGCAGCAGTTATACCCCAGTGCAGTCAGTCCAGAACCACAGTCCGAGGATGTGTGCTGTGTTCTGAGCTCTACTTACTGTCCATTTGTCTCTCGGGGGGGGGCGTGTCCCGTCTTTAGTTAGGACTGTAAGGACGACTATCTGGCTGGACAAGTTTGGGATAAAGAGGCGGCGCCTTCCATTTAAGCCACATATTTGTATGTCCTTATATTATAATCTATATTTGCATATATTTGCAGATTAAAACAGTTAAGTGCCTGTATCCTGTATGTATGTTTTTACACACACTGTGTTGCCAAAAGTATGTGGACACCTGCTCACGCAACGTTCAAAATCAAGAATGTCAGTCAGGAGTTTGTCCTCATTTACTGCAGTAACAGCCTCTACTCTTCTGTGATGGCTTTACACTAGATATTGGAACATAGCTGTGAGGAAATTTGATTGCATTCAACCTCAAGTGAAAGCATCAGTGAGGTCAGGTTCTGATATCCATTCCAACTCGTCCCAAAGCTCCTGGACTGGATCCATAAACCTAATTATCAGACTTACCATCAATGTGAGGTCTAGAACATCAGGCTATGACATGCAGTCAGCTCTGTTTTCCACTATGGGAACAACATAGATGATAGCCGCCATCATTTGCTCTACAGACACTCTTACTTGAGCTCTGTATGTGTTTCACAGCACTAGTAACTCAAGATGCTGTGGCTCAATTCCGTGTAACAACCCACGCCCACACACATCTGCCAGATTGCAGCTTTCTTAAATAGTCCAAGCAGCATGTTTAAGTTCATGGTAAACTCTTGTGATGAGCTGAAATCTATATCCCTACTTTAAGGCTGTGAGCATCGTGAGACTAGTTTTCACAACAATGGTGACTGATCTATGCTGAATCTGAGGTCTGGACTATCAGAAATAACACTTACACTGCTGGACCTAGAGCTCCTGTATCAGAAAGCTTTCTGAAACACATCTTCATATGTTACATAGTAGCTCAGCACTGGTTTTCAAGAAATGAGCCACAGGAGCTTCTTCACATGGGCCCACTTTAACGCTATGAGTATTGGGAGACTAGTTTTCATAAGGTCAGTTAACCAGGTGAACTAGGCTTTGGTAAAACTCCACTGGCAGGTGTTTCAGTACTAGTCTTCACCTTCATGGTAACCTTTGATCGTATCCCAGCTTACCTGATCTATAAGGACCCATAATGCATCAGGAGTAAAACAGCCACCTGCACCACAGCGCCACCCCCAGGCTGTGATTGAAGGCTGTTTAGTGAGCAGCCTTCTGATCTACGGCAGCAGCTCCAGCGCCGCTCTGACCGTTAGATCCCGAACACTGCAATAACAGACCCTATTTAACCCGTTTAAGCCACGTATTAGTGCAGATATGTCCATATATTAAAATCTACTTATGAATATATTTGCATATTAAAACAGTTTATGCAAAAGAAACCACAGTCCGAGGATGTGAAGGATGACCTCTGGTGGTGGTTTTTGATCCTAGCAGAAGTGTGCTGTAAGGTCTTTAAAAGCCACATATTAGTGCAGATATGTCCATATATTATAATCTACTTATGAATATATTTGCATATTAAAACAGTTTATGCAAAACAGGTCAGAGGCCAAGAGTGCAGCAGTTATACCCCAGTGCAGTCAGTCCAGAACCACAGTCCGAGGATGTGAAGGATGACCTCTGGTGGTGGTTTTTGATCTTAGCAGAAGTGTCCTGTGTTCTGAGCTCTACTTACTGTCCATTTGTCTCTCAGGGGCGTGTCCCGTCTTTAGTTAGGACTGTAAGGACGACTGTCTGGCTGGACAAGTTTGGGATAAAGAGGCGGCGGCTTCCACAAGGCCTTATAAGGAGCTCACCCTCCTCTTTGGTGTAGGTGCTTGTGCTCCGTCCACTAGGGGGTTTACAACTCTGACTGATTTCTCACTGTTTCTGCAGGGGAAAAGACCCAAACTATAAGGAGGTGCTTTAAAATGTCTAAAGGAAGTGTGTAAAAGAAGACCACGGGTCAGCATTAATGTGTGTGTGTGTGTGTTAATGAGAACTCTTCCACAGAAAAGCACACAACCAATCAATTAATCAATTAATCAATCGGTTTGTGAGGAAAAGGATCACATCACTCTTCTCCAGTTTGGATCTCAGCTTGTTCTCGTCCTACTGCAAAAAAAACCCCACATGATCACCTGCACCTTCTCCACCTTCTCCACCTTCATCTCCAACTAGCAGAGATAACTTTGTGTGAATTCTACACTTTGAAATTCACACGGCACAAAACAGCAATAGCCAACTGTACCGTTTATTAAGAGTTCAGCCGAAGGTGGCGCTATTGCCAACGTCACCCACTTGCAGTGCTTTCTGTAGACGTTTCGAACAGGATGCTGGAGGAGGATTGAAGCAGAAATTTAAACATTACAGCCCCATATTTGAAAGTATCAGGGGTATTTGAGCACCATGAGTGAAGGCCTTTCTCACAGACTGCCTTTTTAAAATGAAAGTCACATCGATGGTCAGAAAGGGGCAAAATGTCACCTACTTTAATCTGAACCTCAGTTTCAGTAATCTGAAGTGGAGCCAAAGTCTCAGCCTCCTGATTTTCTGCATCACTGTGGGCTGTGGGAGGACAGAGGCGAGAACTGAGCGAGAAGGGGGCTAGAGGGAGCTGGAGAAGAAGGACAAGATGTCAATAAAAAAAGAACCCTAAAACTGAGCTGATTTTTCCCACTGTGGTCGAAATTACAGACCAATATTAATAATAACAACAATAATAAACACCTTTTACGTGATGCTGCAGCGCTGCTGCGTCGCTGTTGGTGTGCCGCTGCTACACTGTTTACACAAGACCTACCATTTGGACGAACTGTAAATTGCACTCGATCATCCAGTGAGGTCGTATTCACAAGTGGCGAAACTCGGGATTCTAGATGAAACTCTAGTTCACCACACGTGACATGTGACCTCCCATAAAAAAGAAACCTGCGTGGTCTCTTACTGCTGGTAGATGCTGTACTTTGGCACCTCGTGGTCTGATGTTGGGCTGATTTGTTGGGACGGCCTGACCTGGCCACATTAGCACTTATTCCACTGGTAACATATTTAGCAGACGGTGGAAAGGCTGCTTTTTAATAGTCCTGAAGTTTCTAATAGATCTTCGTAAACCCCCTCCCAGACTGTGTGTGTGTTTCATAGAAAGTAGGGGAGTTCTGGCTCCTGTAGGGGGCGCTAATAAATCCAAACAGTTAGTGAGTGAGTAAGTGAGTGGTATAGAGAAAGGAGGGGAATTCTGGCTGCTGTAGGGGGCGCTGTTAAACCCAAACAGTGAGTGAGTGAGTTTTTCATAGAAAATAGTGGAGTTCTGGCTCCTGTAGGGGGCGCTATTAAACCCTAACAGTGAGTGAGTGAGTGACGTATGGTATTGGCCCGGGATGAAAAATAATAATTATTGTCTCCAGTGTTGGGGGGGTTTGGAGTGGCGTGAGGTATTGGCCCGGGATAAAAAATAATAATTATTGTCTCCAGTAGGGGGGGGTGTTGGAGTGGCGTAAGGTATTAAAAATAATAAGTACTGACCCCCGTGTGTGTGTGTGTGTGTGGGGGGGGGTGGTGGTGGTGTAAGGTGTTGGCCTAAGATAAATTTTTAAAAAAAGGTATTTGAAAAATGTCCCCAGTAGGGGGTGGAGTGGCGTAAGGTAGTGGTCCAGGATTAAAAAACACCCTCTCTTGTGTGGGGGCTGAGCCGGCCTTTTTATGTGCCAGATCAGGGCAGAGTGTGTGGAATCATTTCTGGAAAAAATGAAGAGACCACCCTACATGATCAGTGTCTCTGTTTTTACTATTTATAGGCAGTGTGTTTAAGGGAAATGAACATCTGCATTGTATTTCATAAACCATGGACAACATTTCTCCTAAATTCCAAATAAAAATATTTGCTTTTATTTATTTCCAAAAATGACAAATGCTCAAAAACTGCTCATATAATGCAAAGAAATGATTATAATAATTATAATGCCAAGACATTATTGAAATTTAACCAACACAGTGCTAATATTTAAACTTTGAGAGTGTTCAGAAATCACTATGGTGAAACAGCATCGACTGCCAATCACAGCTCTCATGTCTTGGCCGGTTCTCCTCTAGTCTTTCACATTGCTGTTGGCACTTGCCTGGAATATAAAGCTGCCAGACACGTAGCGATGCACATTTATTAAAAAAAGTAAGTCTCTTCATTTTTTCCAGAGCTGTATGTATATATGTATGCACAACAAAGACCCCAACATCAGAATGCTGTTCATTGGCTGTCCATTGATTTAAATAAGAAAAGGATCCCTTTCATTAAAGAACTTCAGTCTCATCTTGAGTGCTTCACTTGCAATCTGTTGCGGGGGTGTCCAGAGCTGGATTTAAAATTGTGTCACTGTCTAACTACATATACATTTGCACACATGTAGAACTGCTTTGTCTAAGTCAGTGCTAGGTGCCGACATCTGCACAATATTTCATATTTCTAGACGTTCCACATTACTTTGTGTTTTCCTTGGTGCGTTCTAAGAACCATGACCCATGTGTCTTTCGCCTCCGACAGTGACTAACCCGCTTTACGAAGACAAGAGTTTTAGATAGGGATGCACCGATTCGATACTAGGCTCAGATATCAGCCCTGATACTAACAAAGTTAGCTGGATCGGATAATTAGGCCGATCCTCGGGTTCACCGATACATTCACTGGACGGATGATCAGTTATAGTTCTCAGGTCATGTTGCAAACGTAACTCAGTCCTGCAGATTTCTCCTGTACAACATCCGGAGAATTCGACCCTTCCTCTCTAGAGAGTCGCCCAGGTGCTCAGACGAACGTCTGACTGTTGACGAACGTCTGTCTAGGCTGTGCTCAGTCAGTGGTCTCCTCCTGTGTTTTCCGTTGCTAAGATACACAACAATACTCCAGAAACTGACCTGAACCCCCCTCATTTTGAGACCACCGCGTCCATCAGCGTAGATATATTCACAAGCAGCGCTGCTGTTTAAACGGCACAGGCGGAAGGAGTGGAAATGGACTGTTGGCGGGGTGTAGGACAGCCACGAGCATCATGACGCATCTTGCCTAGGGTGTGAGATAGAGCCCGTAGTGTACTATGTAGCCTGGTGGTGTACTCCCTGAGTACTGTCCCCAGGTCTGAGGTAATATGATGCTTTTGAAATGCAACCTACCTGTGTGAACAGCCTGCCTAAGCTAGTCCGTCAATAAGTTAGTCATGCTGGTCTACAAGCTCGTTGACTACTCTGGTAGTTCATCAAACTCAAATGAAAACACAATATGCTGGTCTTTAAGCTTTAACTTAATGACAGGCTTGTGATTCACGAGTGTAAAAAACGTCATTATTCTACACCAATGACTGTAGAAAACATGGACGGCGTGGTTCCGTACCTTCCGTTCTATAGAAATGAAGACAAACCTATCCGCCATGTTGTCAAATTTTAGTCTGTGCAGCAAAGACTAGACCAGGGCTAGACATGCCTACTTATTAAAAAGCGCCTCAGACTGCCTTCATTGAGTTTACAGCACAGCCTAAAGGACTATAGGCAAAGTGTCTTCTTCCACTGGATACCCAGTTTGTCTGCTCTTTTGCCGCTTAGACAAACAGTTACTTCAGATTTTTAAACTTTTCAAGCTTCTTCAATTTGAAACTGTGAAGGAACCTCTTAGGGGGCTTTGAGGGGTTCCTTCCCTTCAGATTCCTTCCCTGCCGATTCCTTAAGAACCTCCAAGGTCCTCAAGGATCTTATTGTGCTTGAATTGGGATAAAAATATAATTACCATATATTAATTCACATATGCAGGTGTCGGAGATGTAATCTTTGAAGGAAGGTGTGTGTTTGTGTGTGTGTGGGGGGGGGGGTGATCAGGCTGAGTCAGGGTAACCAAACCAGCATGCTCCTCCCGTCCCCCTGGAAACACTGACCCCTGCATAGTGTAACATAAGGGTTGAGGTAGGCTGCACATGCAGAGGGCCTTTAGAGGCCTACAGCAATACTCAGAATCAGGAACAGGCAGAGGTCAGAAAACAGGTAGGCAGGTACAACACGAGCAAACGCATAATCCAGGTCACAGTTCAATGCTGAAGGTCACCAATGCACCACAAACCCAAAGACTGGAAGATTGGTATAGTGACAGTGACTCGGTATGGCGGTGGTTGGTGTGGCGCAACAGATAACCTGCCAGTGAGATACTACACCATGTTGGAGACTGGGGTTTGATTCCTGGTCTGGGTGACTATGCTGTTCTACACCAATAAGAGTCCTTGGGCCAGACTCTGAACACTACACTGGTCCGACTCTGTAATATGAGTAACCTTGTAAGCCGCTCTGGATAAGATGTAAATGTATAGTACCAAGAACCCCCTCAAAACAGAGGTGCTTCAGAAAAGTCCTAATCAGTCCAATCACGTGTGCTGGAGATGAGCCTCAGGTGAAGGGTGCTGTTTAGCTCTTGGACATTGGAGCGCATGACCTGGGCATAAGCTCCACACTGAGGCCAGCAGGGGGAGACATTACACATAGACATGCATGCACTAAAACCAACAGAACTAATAATCCTGAATTCATTACAAATGAACATTTCTCTGATAAAATAAATAACCTCTGGCTTTCAGTGATTAGATCTGAGCAGGTCTGAGTAGACGTATTTCGACGTATAATTAGACTAATAATTAGCAGAGAGAGGTACTTGTCCCAAATGTGGGTTTCTGCCCTGTTCTATAGCTTTTAGCTTGTGGGTCCAATCTTTCTAGAAGAGGGAAGGGGAAATTGCACACTACTCAGAGGTACCTTTGTTGAGGTTTATAAAATGGCATGATACTTTCTGGTGCACACTCTTTCAGGACAAAAGTGCAGTGTAAATCTTTCCCCAAATGCTGTAGACTGGCTTGTTGTCGTGCTTGCTGAAGCCAGTACCACAGCTAAGTAATGCAAACGCCTGTCTAAACGCAAATGCCTCACTTTATTGCGTAAGTTCTGACAGAGTATGAATGGATTTTATCATTTTATTTTTATTAGCCGATGTTTTTACCAAGCAGCTCTCCAATGGATATCATTTTGCCCCATATATTTCTAATGCTGGAATCATCAGATAGGTAAGATATCTGTACACTCTTTTTAGGGGGACTTCTGAGAAGTTGGCCACTTCTAGAAAAAAATACACTGTTCCACGTTTTTAAATTGGGGCACTTAGAGTCCTGAGTTAACTTAAGCTAACCATACCAATGGCCTAGCAACATAATAGCAACTACTTGGAAGGGCAGAGCACCTGTAAATGCACAGCAGCTGTACCTGGAATACTATAGCAGGGGCTTAGTAACATCTCTAGTAACCACTTAGCAAAATGACTGCATTTTAACCACCTGGGAAACCACTAGTCATCGTTCAAAAAACCCCCACAAAATAAACCCTCTCCAGATAAATCGCTACATCCGTAAAGTGTGAGTCTGATCGAGGTTGGATGAGAAGTATAAACAGACACCATTCTGACTCCCTATTGGTTTATAAGAGATCCATCACACCTGCACACGTCCCGTCACTCTCCAGCGAGCTCACAGCAGACGTCTGTAGTCTAGTATGAAGACTGTGTCCGTGGCAGAGACTCAAGAGAGCTGCAGTGAAACGTCCCGACTGAGCCCCACATTTACACTCCAATAAAGCTTATTGATCACACGCCTCTGAAGTCTGACTTTCTGCAGCTTTACAAAACTTCTGGACGACGACTCCTCATATTTTCCTCCATGAAGCTCATGTTGATGCTCAGTAGAGCACAGAGACGCTCCTTTAATAGAGCTGATATTACTGAAATGCTTCATTTTTAATGGGCAGATCTGCAGCTGAAACAGGAGCCTAGTGCAGCCCAACATTTTTAACATCAACATTTTAATAGAACATTCTCCTCATTATGGCTTTTAGAGGAATGGGCTTTTGGGGAGGTGTAGAGGGATAGAGCACTATAGACCCCTGTGGCGTGACCTAAGCTTTCAGCCTTTGTTTTCCTTCCATTACTTTTACTTTTCTACTTAAAGTCGTTCTGAAACCAGTACTTTTACACTTTTACTGGAGTAAAAAGCTTTAGTTGATACTTCAGCTTCTATAGAAGTCTTTTAAACCCTAGTATCTCCACTCACTTCTACCCGAGGAATGGGTGTGAATACGTTTGACACCTTTGCTGCCCAGCAAGAACTTTACAACACCCTAACGCTGCATAATCACTCGGCACTCATTGTTCTTTATCTGAGAATTGCCACTTATGTCTGTCTGCTGCTGTAAAATATGTAAATAGTAAACATGTAAGAATGGATCTAGTTGGTTTTATCTGAGGTTTGGAATTCAATTACATAATGGCCATAAAAAAAGGCTTTCACTGACAACATCTGTGTAACCGCCTACACTCGCCACAGTACATCATCAGTAAGTGGTGTGTAACAGTAAGTGCTTGCCACACACACACACCTCAGGACAGTGGTAGCACTGATTTGACATGTTCACTCCCCCGAACCTCTTCAGGCTGAAAATCAATAAATACACTGGCACAAGGAGATTCTTCTCCTTCTCCTTCTCCTTCTCCTAGTCGGTGTGTGCTCTGCTCCACAAGTGTCATATTGCGGGGACTGGAATTATTTATTTAATAACCCCCAAGGTTATCTCTTCAGCACAGTCAGAATCCACTATTCACTGTTTGTTCTCTTTCACCTCGCATTGCAGAGCTGGGGAAAGAAAAAAGCTGCTGTGTGAGCTGTTTAAATATCACGACACGGGCAGGAACGCATGGGTCTGTCTGTGGCGATTATGGGCTTTTTTGGAATTGAACTGTTGAGTATTAAAGCATGTACACATAGGGACTGCGTAGCTGCAGTCTTCGGTGGTCGTCGTTGCCGTGGTCGTTCTGCACGTCAGTGGGAAGTAAAAGTAGCAGGATTTCCAAGACAACTGCAGTGACTGCTGCAAAGGCATCACGTTTCTTGTTGGTCTACTTTTTCATCTATAATAAATGGCAAGTGTCAGCGAAAGGGTGAAAGGTATGAATAAATGATAACTGGAGGGGGGGGGGTAAGGTTTGGGGTGCGACTGATCCAACTTTCGTAATTATTACAATACACAAAAAGCTTCGTCAAGCTCTTTTTTCACCCACTCAATTTCTTCACACTAATGAGGGTCCCCACCGAGTCAAGATTCAGGAACATCACCAGGCAACCAACCAGCCTGGAAGATGGCCGGGATTCGAACCAGCAATCTTCTGATCATAATGACTGGGTTTTAGTCCACTGGACCACTCAGCCATGAGTGTACCACTCTGTTACACTGAGATCTCCCTCCCCACACAGATGGACAGTGAGGGCTCTTGCCATCAGGCACAGAAGGAGCATGAAGAAGGAGATGAAGGAGATATGAAGAAATGAAGAACAAGAAGATATCTCATATCTATAAGCTAAAATTGAACAATATGTGCATTAAACATTAAAAGAGCTGAATCGTGTTTCAATGTTTTAATGTTAAAAAAGCTAATAAATGAAAGTTAAACATTTGTAACACTTAAAAGGCTGTTTGGAACTGTTGAGAATGCTAAAAACATACCAGTGTTTAATGCTATTACATGTTTTAAAAGCTGAATGTTTCTTGAATTTAGGGTCCTGGCTTACACCCCGCAAAGCGCTGGATGCAGTGGTGTAAAGCACGTAGCCGCTGGACTCTAGAGCAGTGGAGACGTGTTCTCTGGAGTGACGAATCACGCTTCTCCGTCTGGCAATCCAATGGACGAGTCTGATACTTGTCTGACTGCATTGTGCCCAGTGTAAAGTTTGGTGGAGGGGGGATCATGGTGTGGGGTGCTGTTCCTCAGTTCCAGTGAAAGGAACTCGTAATGCTTCAGCAGAACAAGAGATTTTGCTCAATTTCATGCTCCCAACTTTGCGGGAACAGTTTGGGGACGGCCCCTTCCTGTTTCAACATAACTGTGCACCAGTGCACAAAGCAAGGTCTATAAAGACATGGATGAGCGAGTTTGGTGTAGGAGAACTTGACTGGCCTGCATGGAGTCCTGACCTCAACCCCATAGAACACCTTTGGGATGACTTAGAGTGGAGCATGCGAGCCAGACCGTCTCGTTTAAAATTAGTGTCTGACCTCGCAAATGCGTTTCTGGAAGAATGGTCAAACATTCCCACAAACACTAAACTCCTAAACCTTGTGGAAAGCCTTCCCAGAGGAGCTGAAGCTGTTATAGCTGTGAAGGGTGGCCTGACATCATATTAAACCCTGTGGATTAAGAATGGGAGATCACCCAAGTGATCTTAAGTCCATATGCGTGCGAAGGCAGGTGAACAAATACTTTTGGCAATAAAGTGTAGCAATGGTGGAAATCAAAAACATGACCGAAATTTTAACAGTAAAACTGTCTACAAAACGAAAATTAAATGTCCATATACTGATCAAAATATACTGGTCAAAATGAGAATTGTTACCCTGTTGAAAAACATTATATAAAAATATAGTTACAGTGTTCTTGTTTTGCAAATGCTATAAAAAAGAAGCTGTTAAATACTGTTTGTTTTAACTTTGATGATAAAAAATATTAATTAAAATAATATTCAACTAAAACAAACAAAACAAAACAAAAAAAAATAATGAGATGACCTCAATTGTTGCTAGGTGGTTGCTATTCAAAGAGGTTGGTTACTAAGGCGTTGCTAGTCGGTTGCTAAGATGTGGCTAGGTGGCTACTATGGTACTAATGCATTGCCAGGTGGTTGCTACAATAACAGTTTGGTAGCTGAGGTGTTTCTTGGTTATTGGTTGTTGTTATTGAATAGGATTGTATGCTGAGGAGTCGCTAAGCAGTTACTAAGCAGTTGCTAGGTGATTGATAAGGTGTTGCTAAAGCTCTTGCTAAGATTTTAGCTCCCTAAAGTGTTGTACAAAGGAGTTACGCTACCATTCTGGCTACTGGGTGCCCCTTTTTTGGCGTTATTTTAGGCGAGCCGTCTAGGCATGTACTAGGTCTCTTAATGAATCATGGGTGTGTTTTTCTGGGGGGGCCTGACGGACAGTAATAAACCCATCAGGGTGTCTCTCGCCGTTCCCTTTAAGAGCCAGGTGCGGTCTGACTTTGGTGGATTGCTATTTCAGTGGTGTAAAGCGTAGGGGAGGTGTACGAGCGTCGGGCTGCACGTGCCTGTGTTGACAATTCACTGCCAAGATAGCAACGGACGTCTGACTGTGGACGTTTGCCTAGGCTGTTTTCAGTCAGTAGTCACCTGCATTTTCAGCAATATGCCAGAAATGGACCTGAACATCCTTCATTTCGAGACCACCAGATGCAGGCGGAAGCCGTGAAAATAGACTGTTGGCAGAGTGTGGGATAGCAACGAGCATCGCAACACACCTTACACAAGGGGGTAAGATAAGGCCCTGTGTTTACAAAGGATTCTGCACCAAAGCTCCTTAGAGACCCATTAATTCCAAACTTCCCATTAATTCTGGACGTGCCCTCTAGCACCTGAACAAACTGGAAGACATTAACCAGAGGTAGTTCTCCTGTTTTTTTTTATAGAATATAAACGTGGCCCAAATCCCAAACTGAGACAGCTGTCTGCTTTCTGTCCTTAGGATTAAGAGAGTCCATTCACTTCATATCAGTACCAGCCGAGCAAGCTGCTACTACATACTTGGAGGTTTCCCCCTTAAAAAGCCTACGGGCCGCTGGCAGGCCGGGATTGTTATTACAAACTTCTGTTACCAGAGAATTTCCCCACCCGTTTGTACAGAAATCACTGTAGTTACTGAGTAATAAGCCTTACTGTATTAAACAGATTTTTACAATTTTCCAGATCCCACTGGTTCGTCCTTGTGGCCTAAGAACAGTCAGGAAAACAGCCGAAACAGCTCCAAACTTCATGTGGTCTTCAGATTAGCTCAAGAACACGTAGAGAGCTTCAAGTAATGGGTTTCCATGGCCAAGCATCCATCTGGCAATCCGATGGACGAGTATGGGTTTGGGGGTTGCCAGTAAAACGGTACTTGTCTGACTGCATTGCGCCAAGTGTAAAGTTTGGTGGAGGGGGGATTATGGTGTGGCTACTAGTGACTACGGGCCGCCAGCAGGCCGGGATTGTTATTACAAACTTCTGTTACCAGAGAATTTCCCCACTAGTTTGTACAGAAATCACTGTAGTTACTGAGTAATATGCCTTACTGTGTTAAACTGATTTTTACAATTTCCCAGATCCCATTGGTTTGTCAATGCGGCATAAGAACAGTCAAGAAAACAGCCAGGGACAATTGCCGGGTAGGATTACACACAAAACACACACCAACAGGATAACAAGGAGAAAAGCTGGTGTGGTTGGTGTGGTGCAACAGATAACACCACTACCTGCTAGTGAGCTTCCACACCATGTGGGAGACTGGGGTTCGAGTCCCAGTCTGGGTGACTATGCTGCGCTACACCAATAAGAGTCCTTGGGCAAGACTCCTAACACTACACTGACCCACCTCTGTAAGTCGCTCTGAATAAGAGCGTCAGCTAAATGCCATAAATGTCAAAGCTAAATGTAGGGATGGACAAGAATAGCAGAGGAGAGAGAAAAACAGTTTTGACTGACAGCATTGCGAAAGCAGCATTAAAACCATATGAGTCACTTTAGGTCACTGTCACTACGGTAACAGTGCTGGGTAATTTGGCCTAAGAGGCGATATGGTGAAAAGCATTGTTATTAATTGCACAGATAACATTATTCTCCATGTTCCTTCAGAAAGTTCACCTGATGGAGCTTAATGAAGACTACACATGCCCCGTACGCTAGATCACAGGCTTTAATCAACACAGCCTCAGATTGTTGAAGGACAACTGTCTCTGTCCACCTCAGTACTTAACACCCCCACACAGCAACAACAGGGACCACTCACAGTCCCACTCTACCAGTTCCTCTACCTCAAACATCCACCCCTCTGACCAACAGCAGCCACTGACCGAGCACTGACGAACAGCTATCTCCACCTCCTCGCTCCACTCCTGAGGCAGTCCACCAGCACTACACCTACATTCACTGCTGACCAGTGAATTACAGCATGTCCCATTCGTGAAATTTCCTCCTTACTAGATATTGGGAACGACAGCAACTCGTACACGTAAAATGACAGCGGATGCTAACCTTCTGCAGAGTCAATAGCTACAGACCTCCACACTTCATGTGGTCTTCAGATTAGCTCAAAAAGAGTGCACAGAGAGCTTCATGGAATGAGTTTCCATTGCCTAGCATCCATATGGCAATCCGATGGACAAGTCTGGGTTTGGCAGTTGTCAGTAAAACGGTACTTGTCTGACTGCATTGTGACAACTGTAAAGTTTGGTTGAGGGGGGATTATGGTGTTGGGTTCTGTCCCTTAGTTCCAGTAAAAGGAACTCTTAATGCTTCAGCAGAGCAAGAGATTTTGCGGGCCAGGCCTTCTCGTCCAACATTAGTGTCTGATCTCACAAGTACGCTTCTGGAAGAATGGTTAAAGATTCCCATAAACACTAAACTCCTAAACCTTGTGGAAAGCCTTCCCAGAAGAGTTGAAGCTGTTATAGCTGCGAAGGATGACCCAACATCATATTAAACCATATGTGTTGAGAATGGGATGGTGAACTGGCAGTGTGTAAGAACATGGAAATGGATTAGGATCATGTTTGGCCGATTTTTCACCCATTTTCTTCCTAATTTGGACTACTGATTACCCAACCTGTACATTTAGCTTCATCTAGTTTAGTTTTATAGAGCATTTTATAGGGTTTTTAAAGTCTTTCTCAACCACATGCTGGAGAGCCCTCCAGAATGCCTGGCATCCGCCATTAATATAAACATCAAAAAGGCTGGAAAACATTAATTTCATTGTTTACTAATTATTTTTAGATAAACAGAGGCTAAAGACCATGGAAACATTCAGTCCAGTGGTCGGTGTGGTGCAACAGATAACACCACTACCTGCCAGTGAGCTACCATACCATGTGGGAGACTGGGGTTCGATTCCCAGTCTGGGTGACTATGCTGTGCTACACCAATGAGAGTCCTTGGGCAAGACTCCTAACACTCCTAACCTTGCCCCATATCTGTAATATGAGTAACCCTGGATATTGGTCTGGATAAGAGCGTCAGCTAAATGCCATAAATGTAAATGTTATATAAGAATAGTGCAGTAAATGGCAGTGTGCCATATACTGTAACATCAGATGTACTCGAATCCTCTAAACTATTAATTTAGACTGAATAATGCTGTTGACTGTGGCACAGCATCATCTGCTCTGATAAATTTTTCCGCTGCTTCCTCCCACACACACACACACACTCTTCAAACCTATCTCCCTAACATTTCTCATTACCAACATGTTCTGATCGTAGTGCATCTGTAATGCCTCAAGGTCTCCTGGATACCAATTTGAAGCTGGATGTAAAAAAAAAAAAAAAAAAAAAAGCAGCAGTGGGACCATACACAGTGCCGTGGTCCTACAACTCAGGCCTACAGTGCCCAGTGTGCATCTTCCCCCCTAGATAACTGCATAAATCGATGGACGCAACCTATGTGTCGACAGTATAGGTTGGTGGAGGTGGTGCAGTGATGCAGGGGGGGGGGGGATGCTTTCTTGGCACACTTTAGGCCAGGTAATGCCAGTCATTTTGCCCATCGCTTGAAAGCCACAGCCTATTTGAGTATTGTTGCTGACAATATGCATCCCGTCAGGACCGCAGCTGACCCATCCCTCAACGGTAATGTCCAGAAAGATAATGCACCATGTCACAAAGGTGCCTCAAACTTGAGCATGACAATCAGTTAAGTTTTCCTCAGTGACCTTCCTAATCAGGCCTTTTTTAATATAAAATTTGATCAGATTGGACCAACATGCCCCCTCCGATGCGCGTGCAGTCAAACCGGTCATTTTTCGATCAGCCGTCGAAGCCGCGGGGTAACCTCCACGCCTGAAGGGAAGTGCCGCATACCCTGGCTCCAAAGTGCCAGCCTGCATACGATGTGGGAGGAGAGCACCATCTACCCAGCCTGGAGAGAGCAAGGCCAATCAAGGCCAATCGGGCCCTCTCTGGGCCTCAGCTGACCGGGACTCAACCCAACCATTAGGGCTCCCTAATGCATGACGCAATGATGATTATAAACGAGTATTTATGGTGTTTTACTGTGAATATGTATAATATGTGGCCCGACCACACTCATGAGTTCCTCATCTGACACTACAGACTACATTAGTAATCTACAGAGCGGTCCGACAGTAAATCGGCTAGACATTTTTGGTTCGCTTTTTAATCCTAAACAATAAAATAGGATTTGCTGAACTGATTACTATGCAGAGAGCTTTTTTTCTAAAGCATCCGAAATATGAAAATGAAAAAAGGACTCTTTGAAAACCTTTGAATGAAGGCATATAAATATGTATTTCAATCAGGGACTGTTTCATCCTGCAAGAGAGAGCAGTAAGGGGGTTTAAAATATGCATTAGCATTATATTAGCTCCTATCCTCTGCTCTTTGGCCATGGTTGGAGTTGCTTTTGCCCACCCCCCAAATCATTGATCACAAGGCAGGAATACCCCCTGGACAGGACGTCAGTCAATCGCAGGGTACCACAGGTATTGCCATTCGTCCACACACACACAGGGGCAGTTTAGCGTGGTCAGTTCATCGTCCATGTGTGCATTTGAGAGTGTAGAAAACCACAACCAAACAAACTCTTCCCAGACAGCACACCAGAGCGAGGACTGAACCCACAACCCCAGGCCCCTGAAGCGGTGTGGTAACTTAGCGGTAGTCTTAGTAGATTGCTAAGCCTGAATGTTAAAATACGTGCTGTACTGTTTGCTAGCTCTGAAGCCATAATGTTAGCATCATTAGCGTATAAGCTACTGATGATTTTAATTAATGAAGCCCATTCACTGTCATTATACTTTGACATTTTTTACAATTCAAAAAATACTCTTCGTTGCATATCCATATATTCCAGCTTAGAAGGCCAGGGTCAGGCTGCAAGGTCAGCCATGCTACAGTGCGTCTGGAACTGGAGAGGATTTATGCCTTGCTCAAGGGTCCAGGGCATTAAACTCATAACCCTGTGATCGATAACCCAGTGCTCTAACCACTGAGCCATCATCTTGCCTGTAGCCATGCCAACGCCTGGGACAGCACTATTGGTCAAGTGAGTTCATGCTGCCAGAGAAAGTGCATGACAAAGCAGTAGCGCTCGATACAGCATATATATGCATGCATTACAGGGGCTGTATACTTACTATACATCCTTAAAATGTTGATTTTTTTAAGCGATGTGAGGAGAGAGCACCATCTGCCCACAATTGGCCTTGCACTTTCCAGGTCTCGGCTAGCAGCATGACCAGGGTTCGAACCAGCAATCCTCTGATCATAGTGACAGCGCTTTAGTCTGCTGGACCACTTGGGGATTTAAAGACAAACACAGGAAAAACATATAGCAGCATACTAGTAGTAGAAATCGTGGTAATAGTGGTAATAATGGTGGCAGTAGTTGACCGCCGGTGGGCTGAAAGTGGCCCCAGAAGTTTGTACAGAGGTCCCTGTAGTTCCTGAGTAATACACCTTAGTGTGAGAGAAGCCTTGGAGTGTTAAGGGGTTAAAAGTAACGGCTACAGTAACTCACTGTGGCAGATGTGAGCTTAAATGTTGATGTTCACTAATGAATTAACGTGAATCCCATTAACGTGAACGAGGCTGTAGATCAGCTATTGATGTTTTATGTATGTAGGATAGATCATTTCTATATTCCAATAATGGTCCAGCTAAGCTATCTTAGCTCACCCATAGCTTGTGCTGTTATAATGCATCAGTATGTATTAGTGCATATCAGTGCCACACCCTGCTACAGCAAAACAGCCCCAAACCAGGACACTTCCACCTCCACCAACAGTGGAGCTGATATCTAACTGTTCTGAGATCTTTTGAATCCCTCTCCAGACTCTGTAGGCTGTAGTCTGCATCTACAGCCTTCTTTCTGGAGGTCTCAGAGAGCTCAGAGAGGATCTGGCTGTGGTGATCTTCACCACTCACTTCAACAATCCAGAGCAAACCAAACCAAACCAAACAGCTGAGGGTTAACTATAGACAGGCTCCTCCAGAATCCTCTCTAATGATGCTCTGATCGTCTGCAGCTGATTCTAGTGTTAGCTGTTTTAAGTTCAGAATAAATCTGAAGTTGTCCTAAATGTATCCTCCCTCATTCTATTAATAGCATTTTACATCATATTGGTTGTTGTTATAGTTATATCAGCTCTCATATAATCTCTCAATATCGTTCACACAAAGATCAAATGTCCATGTTTAATAATGCTAATATAGACAGAAGCTTTTTCATATAGGAGGTCATGCCACATTTAGTGTGCGGTGTGCTGCATTTTTTCCACTGACTTTTCGTTTATGAACCCTGCAACCATTTGTTAATGTCAAGGCTGATGAAAGGTGGGTGGTGGGGAGAGTGAGTGAGAGTTTTTTTCAGCACTGGTCAGTTTCTCTGCATCTCCCAGCGACATAAATAGTCATTGGAAATTGATTCCTAGTCGTAGAGTTGAAATATTGCAGCTCGCTGTATTAAATGTCAGAGGGTGAAACTAAGAATCTCTGGGGAAAAAAAAAGAAAGGCAATAAAGGTGTGATTTTATACATTTTCTATAATTCGAGACGACTGTGCTGCATATATGTGAGGCCATATACTTCTCAAATCCCTAAAATGTTGAAATAGACTTCTGTACATATTTGTGAAGTGTACTGCCGGTGGGCCGAAAGTGTTATTACAAGCTTCTATTAGCAAATATTAGCCCCAGCAGTTTGTACAGAGGTCCCTGTAGTTAATGAGTAATGCACCTTAGTGTGAGAGAAGCCTTGGAGTGTTAAGGGGTTAAAAGCAACGGCTACAGTAACTCACTGTGGCAGATGTGAGCTTAAATGTTGATGTTCGCTAATGAGTTAACATGAACCCCATTAACGTGAACGAGGCTGTAGTTTTATTTATGTAGGATAGATCATTTCTATATTCCAATGTTTAAATAGTCTTTGCTATCAAACGTTCGCTGCTCTTTAAAAGGGTGTAATTACATTATTATGCCATGCAGAGGCATAAAATGGCCTTAACATGAACAACATTATTGTAATAGTTAATTACAATTATTTTTGGGACAATATATCGTCCAAATTGTGACGGGGTAATGTGGTCATAGGCCGGACGGAGGGCAAACACAAGGAAAACATAGAGAGAAAATGTTCACTTTACATTTAAGGCATTTAGCAGACGCTCTTTTCCAGAGCGACTTACAAAAGTGCTTTGCTATTTACCCAAGAAAAACCTCAGCTAGTTTAAATAGACTAATAATTCAAAGATCCTCTAATCCTAGACTCTACTAAACACAAGTCAGTAAGGAGACCATAGTACTCTACTATTCACCCAAGAACTCTCAGAGGAGGAGGGTCTTCAGTCTGGGGTTGAAGACAGCGAGCAACTCGGACACCCAGGGGAAGCTCGTTCCACCACTTTGGTGCAGGACAGAAAAAAGTCTGGACGCTCGTCTTCTGCGGATTTTAGGGGATGGCGGGTCGAGCCGAGCCCTACTTGAAGATCAGCTTTTGACCATTGCCATCAAGTATGGAGGAGCTGGCTGGTCCAGTCTGGGCTTTGTAGGCCAGAGTCAGGGTTATGAATCTGATGACCTGGGCAGCAGCTACAGGAAGCTACAGTGAAGAGAGAACGCAGCAGTGGAGACATGGCTGAATTTTCTGGCACATTTTCCAGGCTGTTTTGATTACTGTACTTTTAAGTAAAATCTGTAAGTAAAATCTATGTAAATGACCTCTGTCCTTCTTCAAATCAGGTTTGGGGTGGAGCACACCTTTAATTTCACATACTGTATGAATAAACCAACCTACTATATATCAATCATCGCTGTCCAATAAAAAAACATGTATCTCCAAAATGGTGACTTTACAGGAGAAGGCAAAAATGCTCCTAACTCTGAATAGAACTCAGAGAGGAAGGGTTCAAAATGGAGATACATGCTTTTCATTGGACAGCAGCAATATGCATATCTCATCACGGTCACACCGATTTTTTGCAGTTCTTTTTATTTCATTTAAAACTGGAAATTACAGGGAATTAAATATTTTTACACTGATTTCTTTATTTACTTGCTGTTTTGGAGATACATACTTTTTTGGTATAAATATTAAATAGGGCAATAATTGGCATGCATGCATTAGCATAATCATGCAATTATAATAAACAAATGCATTTATTAATAAATAAAGCTTTTTTTTAAAAGTAGAGTTACATTTCAACTAATTAAAAAAAGAAATCCCATAATAATATGATATATTTCTCATACGTCAACATGCGTTTTCCTTTGTGAAACATCCTAAATAGCCAAAGGCTTGCTCACAGGCCATGAATTATTCATGATTCTAGATGCTTGTAACCACACTGTTCTAATCCCTATATCCCCTCTAGATTGGCTGAGAAAAAAGGGGGAGAGGCTAGAGCACAGAACTCCAGCTGCTGAGTGACGATGCACTCAGAGCCGGGAGGAGCGCGCGTGCATGCGACTGAACTGCCTCTGCGATATGCGCCGGATTGGGAGATGATCCTTCACTCCCTGCCTTTCTGACTCGTCGCTGAGCACGGCTGGCTCGCTTTCCTCTGCTCTTTTCAGCTTCTCTTTTTTTCTCTTCTTCTTACGCTGTTTTTGCTCTTAAATCTAAAGGTCTAATCATCTTTTCTCTACTTTTTTAAAACGGTTTTATTTTCTGGCACCTTCTGTGTCGCTTCATGCTGGTGAAGAGGGTCTGGAAGTGGGCAGTGACCGTGGACATTCAAGCAAGGTGAGAAAATTCCACGACATAACCAGATACACGTTTTCTCCTTCGTTTCGGAGCCTGAACTCGGACATGGAAGGCCGCTGGACACTCTGGTGATTGTTCGGGAACTATGAAGAACTTCAGGAAAGCGCAAGGGTGCTGCTAAAATCATGTAGAACATCACCAACAGCTTCGAAGATGAACACCACCCTGCACTATGGACTTATCCAAATGTACAATGCTAGGAATCGCAGTGTCGCCAGCCTGCCCATCCACAGAGACGCCCAGGGCGGGAAAGACTCCTCCTCATCCTCGCAGGGATGCTACAAGCAACTGCTAATCTCCACAGAGGTGTTCCTCACTCTGGGCATAGTCAGCCTGCTGGAGAACATCCTGGTGATAGCAGCTATCGCCAAGAACAAGAACCTGCACTCGCCCATGTACTTCTTTATCTGCAGCTTGGCTGTGGCGGACATGTTGGTTAGCGTCTCCAACGCTTCGGAGACCATCGTGATTGCCTTGATCAGCGGCGGGAACGTCTCCATCTCGGCCGGAGTGATCCGCAGCATGGACAACATCTTCGACTCCATGATCTGCAGTTCGTTGTTAGCGTCCATCTGCAGCTTGCTAGCGATCGCTGTTGACCGCTACATCACCATCTTCTACGCGCTGCGCTACCACCACATCGTCACCGTCCGCCGCACGCTAGCCGTCATCAGCTGCATCTGGGCGTGCTGCACGGTCTCGGGCGTCCTCTTCATCGTTTACTCGGAAAGCACCACTGTGCTGGTGTGTCTCATCAGCATGTTCTTCACCATGCTGGCCCTCATGGCCTCGCTCTACGTCCACATGTTCCTGCTGGCGCGGCTCCACATCAAGCGCATAGCAGCTCTGCCGGGCCACGCGCCCATCCGACAGAGGGCCAACATGAAGGGGGCCGTGACCTTAACGATCCTGCTGGGCGTGTTTGTGGTGTGCTGGGCGCCGTTCTTCCTGCACCTCATCCTGATGATCTCTTGCCCCAGGAATCCCTACTGCGCCTGCTTCATGTCCCATTTCAACATGTACCTCATCCTCATCATGTGCAACTCTGTCATCGACCCGCTCATCTACGCTTTCAGGAGCCACGAGATGCGGAAAACCTTCAAGGAGATCTTCTGCTGCTGGTACAGCCTGCCCAACATCTGTGTGTCTGAGCCGCCAGAATCCTGCTAATCGGGGATGGTTAGGGCATGTTAGGGCAGCTCAGCTCAATGGGGGGTCCTGCTGTGGTCACCATCCTTTTCCTGGTAATCTTCCCTCCATCACACCCAAGTTTGTGAGTCAGGGTCCTAACTTCTCCAGGATGCAGATCACCAGGAAAGCTTAGTTCCAACACAACACACCTGTCGCTGATATTCAATCATGGTGGTACGAAGCTCTCCTATACATAGACCACACAGACCATGTAAATATGTAAATAGCACTCTCTGTGACACACTGAACATCCTGAGTGTAGCTGAACAGTCGATACATGTTAGGCTAATGTAGCTTACAAGTAATGGAACCCACCAATTAGCTTTGTGCAAACTGTAGGCCTCAATCACTGCACATCACCTTTACGAATTTATCTACGCAGATGGGCGCGGTGGTCCCGAAATGAGGGGTGTTCAGGTCAATTTCTGGCGTATTGCTGTGTATCACTGACTGAAAAGAGCCTAGGTAGACGTTCGTCAACAGTCAGACGCTCGTTGTTATCTTGGCAGTGAATCGCCAACACAGGCGCTTCACCGCTTAGATAACAATCCGCCAAAGTCAGAAAACAGCCATGATTCATTAAGAGACTTAGCACATGCCTTTTGAGCGTTTCGAGACGAGCAAGGCGCACTTTCCCCGTCGCTATGATAGCAAAGACACACCGTCATGCCCCCTAAATCAAGCTGAGCGGTGCACAGTAGACGCCTCGGCAAAAGATCGCTAAAACAGGACCCACTGTGTTGAATTTGGACGTTATTGCTACATGATATACCTCCTCAGACCTGCACTGATCACCACTTTGTAGATCATTTGTTTATAGATAGATGTTTTTTGTGATGCTCACTAAGGCTTAACCTAACAGGTGAAGACCAGGACGGTCAACACGCCAAAACACGGGACATTTCAGGCACACAAGTGGTTAAAACGCAGGGACAAATGGAACTTTTCACTTTTCTGTATCTGTGTTTCGACAGTTGTGTATTTTGTGTGCGTGTGTGTGTGTGTGTGTAAATGCTTTAATCCCCTAGAACATTCCAGCTGTGTAAACTGCGATGTCCTGAGGGGACTATATGGTAATCTAACTGACTAAATATAGCCTTTAGCCTTGTGGCATATTCAACAGGCTATGAGCTACTGACGCACATACGAATGAGAAAACAAACAAACAAAAAAAACCTGAAAAGGAGTTCAAGTTCAAACCTTTATATAAAAAAAATTCAGTTTTTTTTCTTTGCATAGGACTTTTATATAATTGTCTACATATGTACCAACTGTTTTCTTGTTTAAATGCCTTAAAATATGGTGTACATTTTGGGGAAAAAAAGATATATATACTGCTCTGTTGCATTGTGTGTTGGCCTGAAAATGCTGCTCTGTGAAAGCCTATATATTTTATGTTATGGTGGCCCAAAGCTATTTTAATAAATAATAAAAAAAACATAACTGTCAAATGCCAAAAAAATGATTGTCTGTGTATTTTGTCAGTGTTTTTTGCTTTCTAGTGGGTGTAACAGAAGTCTCTTATCTCCAAACCCTGATGCAAAAAAAAAAAAATAAAAAATAAATAAATAAATAAAAACAAAGATCATAAATAAAATCATATATGACTAGATTGACTATTATTTCACAGAGGCCACCCAACTGTATTGGAGAGAGAACAATATTTTGATAGCTACGGCTTGCATGGCTGTATAATATAAATTGCACCATACACACACACACACACACACGATCCACATATTTTCCAATATATAAAAGAGCGGCAACAACTACTTATCAAGAGTATATTGAAATATAATATATAGTATTTTCCAACAAATCACAATACAGTATACCTCTGTTGGATAAAAGTTTTATTATTTATAAATTTGACCCAACGAAATGTGTAGTTTTCAAACACAAAGGATAGGCTTCTAGATAGATGGTAACACACTTTCTGAGTCAGTAACAAGGATTAACAGTGCATTTGAGCTCTATTATCTGGTACTGCCATCCAGACATAACAATCTCTGCTTAAATCACACATTCTCTAGTGAAACAAATGCAGTTAATTGTATTTAAGACATACTAAGATTTGTGTATTGTAAGACTAGCAAATTTATTTGTTTTCAAAAATGTTACCAAAAACTTCAGGTACACTGATTACACTTAAAAATATATACCATATAACATTATTTAAAATACATTACTAAAAAGTATACTTTTAGATCAAAATTTGTTTAATCTAATTTAATATGCTTCTTAATGTCAAGGTTGTGGAGCTTGGAGTAAACAAACCCAACAAAAGACCCAAACAGGAAACAAAGAAACAAGCCAAGCTAACAAACATGCACAAGACCAGACCAGGAACTACATATACACAGACCCTGACAAGAAACACCCAGAGAAGGCAGGGCTACAAAGGAGGCACAGGTGGAAACACTAACGACAGGGCAGGGCTAAGGCCAAGACAAGGAACACAAACACAAACTGAGGCATGTGCTGATGTGAACAGGGCAGGACAAAACAGACCCAGAAGATGACTTTTGTACTTTTTTGCGTATTAAAAACCACGACTACAGTAATTCACTTCAAGCTTACTTGAAATGTCACATAAAATAACGTAAGCATACTGTAATCCCACCCAAATAAATGAAGTCTGTTGTGTATAAAACTGGATACATCCCTCATATTACTCAAGTGTTTTGAGTTAAGTAAACATTAGTGATTATTTTACTTCAAATATACATTTTTACAAAGTTTAATAAAAACAATTAATACAGTAATTCACTTAAAGTTGTTTTTAACCCAAATTAATGTTGAAAATTTGAGTTAAATGAACATAAGTGATCATTTTACTTTAAATATACATTTTTGCAAAGTGGATTAAAACAATGTATACAGTAATTTACTTAAAGTTGTTTTTAACCCAAATTAATGTTGAAAATTTGAGTTAAATGAACATAAGTGATCATTTTACTTTAAATATACATTTTTGCAAAGTGGATTAAAACAATGTATACAGTAATTTACTTAAAGTTGTTTTTAACCCAAATAAAGTTATAAAATTTAAGTGAACATTTGTGATTTTTTTTTTTACTTTAAATATACTTTTTTGCAAAGTGTATTAAAAACGACTACAGTAATATACTTAAAGTTGTTTATAACCCAATAATGTTTTGAAAATGTGAGTTAAGTGAACATTTGTGATTATTTGACAGATCTTTCAGTTCAATCTACTTTATATTAATTGATATTAATTAAATTGTTATTGCGCCCCCTCTACTGAGACTGCCAGTATGAGTAGTAGTCATTAACTCTGAATATTAATTTTAAAAAAGTAATAAAAATAGAACATTGAAGTGTTGCTTTATACACATAAAGCTGTAATAAACTAAATAATAATATTATACAGTATGGCTGCACAAATTTGGCATATTATCCTCCTGAAAATCATAAATCCTTAAAGTACTAAGGTACTAAATCATAAATACTAAAGTACTAAAGGTCAATTGCAGCTCTTCTTACCGTCCTTAGCCAGCAATTGAAGAAAGTTTGCCACCTAACAGGAGCCCGGTGAAATGTGTGCTCATTTATTACTAATACTCAGGATTTTGTCCTAAATCCACTCCCAAGTCAACTGCAACTGCATTCACCGAATCCAGCACAGCTTTCAATTCCTTGAGAGACTTGAGAAGGAGACACTGTTCCTGTGCCTCTCCTATAATCAGGGAAAACTGCAGCTACGCTCAATCCGTCCTCATCTACGTGCAGAAGAGCGCCATAGCCTATTTCAGGGCTGCTTGCCTGTCATTGTAGTGGAGCAGCCTGAAGATTAAGGTATGAGGCCAGTGTCAGGAGGGGCCTTCACCACCATCAATGGGATGCGCTCTTTCAATCTCAATAGTCTTGCCTTGTAAGGACAGGATCCATTTTGGTAAATGAGCTTGGGAAAATGAAATTGCCTCCTTCTGCTCCCTCTCGTAAAGCCATCAACTTCAGCTTGCGCTGCCTGTACGGACGTACCCTTCATATGAGTGTAGCTTGTCTCGAGGTTCTTCCAGGCAAAGTTTGCTAGCCACGGAGTTGGTTTGCATCCCCTTCAAAAATGTTGGGCCAGTTGAAAGTGAGAGTCTGACTTAAAATATGTTACATTATTATTTTAATATGTAATAAAACTTTTTCATTTGTACATTCATTAGAAATACATTACTTTGAAGTATAGGTTTAGTTCAAATGGAGTTCATTTTAATGTAATATACTCCTTAAATACTGGTTTTCAAATAGACTTTTTTGTACATTTTGGCAAAGTGTATTAAAGCACACTTAAAAAGTACACTGTAATCCCAAAAAAGTGCTTCGATCCAAATACGGGACACATCCCACATATTATTCTAACTGTTTTGAGTTGGGGGGGCATTATGAGTTCAATCAACGTTCTAATGTCAAGTTGCCAAAACACAGGAGCTCCAGTGACCGAAAACAACCTAGACAAATGTTTGTTGCTATCTTGGCAGTGAATCGTCAACACAGGCGCGTGCAGCCCAACGTTCGTGCACTAATCCCCCCCCCTTGCCCCGCCGCGCCCCGCCCCGGCATGCTTTACACCACTGAAATATCAATCCGCCAAAGTCAGACAGATGCACCTGGCTCTTAAAGGGGATGGCAAGCAACGAGCTGATTGGTTTATTATGGCACACTACGCCCAAAAAGAAAACACATTATTTTATCAATGAAAGTATTTAAAAAAACAATATATATATATAGAATTTTTTTTTTTGTAATGTCTTGTTTAGGAAGCCAAATTATGAGAATTTTATAAAACTTTACATTACATTTTACAAAAACATTGTGAAGACAGAAGAACACTCCACACAGCTCAGAGAAAAGGTCACTAAAGATTATAAGTCAGGGGATGGGTGCAAAAATAAGTCACTGGACATCTCAAGCAGCTCAGTTAAATCCATCAGTATGAAACTACTCCGGAGGATGCTGCCACCACCATGCTTTAAGATGCAAAGATGCATCTAAAAAAAAATAAAAATAAAATAATAATAATAATAATAACACCTGCTTTGTAGAAATCATCATTTTTTTGTAATTTCTTGTTTAAGAAGCGAAATTATGACAATTATAATTTATAAATTACAGTTTTATAAATGACAATTTTATAAATTATGACAATTATGACAATTTTATAAAATGTTAGAAATTTCATAAAAGCAATAAAAGATCTAAGGGGGTGAATACATCCACTAGACACTGTATAGAAGAACCAGTGTGTCTCCAGGTCTCATACTAAAGTATTCTATTTATAAAAACACAACATTTATTAGATGAAAGTATGACTCCTGCTTCTCTGGACACATTTACACAGTTTATTGTGTGTGTGTGTGTGTGTGTGTGTGTGTGTGTGTGTGTGCCAGTAAGCACCATGACAGCAGTTCCCTAGATCTACCCACAGCTCTCTCTCTCTCTCTCTCTCTCTCTCTCTGTGTGTGTGTGTGTGTGTGTGTGTGTGTGAGAAGTGATTTAAATCTGCTAGAGCCAACAGGTGTTCTTGCCTTGAAGCTGTGACCACAGAGGGTCTTATCAACATCCCAGCCCTGACTCATCACTCCAGAAGGCCTCAAGCCATCCACAGCATGCTAATACAGCACTGCTGAAGGGGATTTCATTCTCCACACAGGTCCAGACTACCATTACATTTATACTTCTGAGCAAACCATCGCGGCCAGACAAAAACCTTGCCTCTCCACTCTACTCTCTCAGTTTTTGACCTTTGGATTTAATTCGAATCTCTCAATATGTCACCATCACCAATGGAAAAGCTCCTAAAAAGACTTGGAATAAAAATCAATAAGCAACAATAAAGAAATAAACAAACAAATAAATAAATAAAAAGCAACAATAAAGAAATAAATGCATCAATAAAAAAAATGGGGTTGATGCATTTGCATATATCAATAAAAATGGCACTAGAATGTTCAAATAATATGAAGATAACATATCAAACATAATAAAATAAATACGCAAGAATATTATTATTAGAATAAGACATTTCACCATCAGCATAAACAAACAATATCCTAAATGTTAACTTTCTGACATTATAAAAATGTTGGAATGAATAAATATAATTAATATTAATTGCAGTAATGCTCGTGCTGAGGTTTCTATCCTTCATCAAAGTAGCCTAACCCTGCATGAGGGAAAGATCTTTTCTAGATCTGCTTAGAGCCTCCAGACATCCAAATCAGGTAACCCCCTTATTAGGGGGTAAATATTTATGCAGTCATATTATTTCACATTATACCGTTTTATTTAATTGACAGTATTCTTGGCTACAAATACACCATGAAGACAAAAGAACACTCCATACAGTGGGGGTCTCCCAATCCCCCAGAGAACCCTCCTCAGATGCTTTGAGGAACTTTCAAGGCATCTTATAAGGGGTTCCTCCATAGTTTCAAATGGAAGAACCTCTAAAAGTTCCTTCAGGAACTTGAACTACTATTTTAAACAGTGTAGGAACTTCAGAGGAGTTCCGCCTGACCTGGCTCTCCACTACCCTCCTGCCCGCTGTCCTGCACTAGGGCCTCACTGCAGGACTCTGCTTCTGACTGTTTACCTGCAGGACTTTATCATCTCACTCACATTTTCATCTCGTTTGGCTTGACACCACATTTACCATTCTAATTCTCTTAATTCAGTTTAGTTTTATTGTTGTTTTTTCCTGTTTTCATTTTTATCATTATGATCCGGTGTCGACCGGAGGAGGACGGGTTCCTCTTTTGAGTCCTGGTTTCTCTCAAGGTTTCTTCCTCTCAACCCAAGGGAGTTGTTCCTTACCACTGTCGCCACTACTTTGCTCAAAAGAGGCTCGGACGTGGATCTCGGTGAAGCTGCTTTGTGACAACATTTGTTTGTGAAAAGCCTAAATAAATAAAACTGAATTAAATTAAATTGAATTGAATAGTAATCCAATACTCACAGGTCATCACAGGCAGGGGTCAAAACACAAGCAGGCAGCAACAGTCCAGCAGAATCTACAATCAAACACCAGCAAACTCAGAAAAAGTCTAAACAGCTCTGAACTTAGAGGATCATACCAAAGGCTTTTGTCACTTGCACAGCATTAGCAAATCCAGGAGACTAGAGCTTTTCAGATTTTTCTTTCTCCATGCAGTATATACTTATGATCCTCCACTGAACACTTTAAAAATGCGAGTGTATTTCTTCATGAATATCAAACAGACCTTTTCCACTGACCAGGAAGTCCGGAAAGCACTCAGCCCATCCATTTCTCTAATAGTAAAGTTTCATCCTTTTCACTGAAGTTCCGTAAAAGACGTTTGTGGAAAGTGTTTTCTCAAGAAGAGTCTGAAAGGTCACTGTATAGCTGTATAGAAGGTTGCTGCTGGCTGCTCTCAGGCTCTCAGGCTGGACCACTAGCTGCCAGTGAGCTATTACACCATGTGGGAGACCAGGGTTCAATTCCCAGACTGGGTGACCATATGCTGCGGTACACCAATAAGAGTCCCTGGGCAAGACTCCTAACACTACATTGGCCCACCTGTGTGTAACACGAGGCGCCTTGTAAGTCGCTCTGGATAAGAGCGTCAGCTAAATGCCGTAAATGTAATGTAAACGCTTAAGGGTGTCACTATCGGGAGGCAGGCAGGGATGCAGGGGACGTAAGTGCTGGGAGATGGTTTTTAATGAAGACAGCCAATCACAAAACAAAAGCAGGAGTCAGTGAGAAATCTTACTGACACACTCATTTAGGGTGTGTTGATGTGTCTGGGTTATCGAAACGATGGGAAAAGTTATGTACTAGGTCTCTTAATTAATCATGGGTGTGCTGTTTTTTTGGGGGGCCTAACGGGCAGTAAGAAACCAATCAGCGTGTCTCTCGCCGTTCCCTTTAAGAGCCAGGTGCGGTCTGTCTGATCTTGGCGGGTTGCTATTTCAATGGTGTAAAGCGTGGGGGGCTGCACGTGCCTGTGTTGACAATTCACTGCCAAGACAGCAAAGAACGAACGTCTGACTGTTGACGAACGTCTGCCTAGGCTGTTTTCAGTCAGTGGTCTCCTGTGTTTTGCGTTGCCAAGATACACAGTAATACGCCAGAAACTGACCTGAACACCCCTCATTTCGAGACCACCGAGCCCATCGGTGTAGATATATTCACAATCAGCGCTGCTGTTTAAACGACGTAGGCGGAACGAGTGAAAATAGACTATTGATGGGGTGGAAGATAGAAGGTGCGAGATAGAAGGGTTCCAGACCCTTAACTATGCCAATACACCGATGGACAATTCGTTTTATTCGTAGCTTCAACTCTTTGTGAATTGTTTCTTATGAGTTTCAAAGATGTATTCTGAACAGCAAAACTGGTTGCGGATTCAAAGACAAGAGCTATGCAGGGCTATGTTGACGGCTCCTACCTGGAGCATGAGATAGAGCCACTTGAGATAGAGAACAAAGCACTGGAGCTCCAAACAAGTTAAAGACCATCTGGCTGCTGTTCATCAATTGCAAAATAATAAGGTCTCAGGAGGAAGAAAAGACCCTCACTGCTGAATAAACTGAAACTCTACTCTAAGTTTGTAGTGAATAAGTGCAACAACACGTTCCATTCGAGGAGGTCACTAGTTCGCATGCATGCATTGAGGAAACAACCCAAAAGTGCAGGCTAGAAAATATATATAAGTGTTGTGATGCTCGTTGCTATCTTACACCCCGTCAACAGCCTTTTTCACGCCCCCCTACGCTGATGGGCACGGTGGTCTCAAAGTAATGGGTGTTCAGGTCAATTTCTGGCATATTGATACGCATCTTGGCAACTGAAAACACAGGAGGAGCTCCACTGACTGAAAACAAACAACCTAGATAGTCGTCAACAGTCAGACGTTTGTTTTTGCTAGCACAAAAGCACAACACTATGTCTGCACACCACCAACCACGCACACTATCGACCCACTGTGAAGCATGGTGGAAGGAGCATCGTAGAATGTAAGAGCAGCAGTCAATAACCTCAAGCTGAAGGAAAATGGGTACTGGGTGCTGCAACAAGACAATGACCCCAAACACACAAGGTAATCAAGTGGCCTGTCCAATCACACTTCTTTCTCGACAATGTGCAAACCTTATCTGCAGCCACAGGAAATGTTTGGTGGCGCTGGGGCATCTAGGAATTGTTAGATTACCTTTTTAGCCTGCTCTGTGGATGTCGTAGCGACGACTGTGGTTGACTGCGTCCAAAGAGCTATTTCATTGGACACCACTTTTCATGACAATGGGTCATAGATCTCTCTCGTTAGGGATCTTTTATCGGCTCTGCCAGGGAAACACCCACATGAAAAATTTGCGTACAATATAATATAAAAACTATATGAAGATTCGATTAATACAGCAAGATAATACAGTAAATCACCAGAGAGACCGACGACATCGTAGAGCGCAGCTTAACACTTGGGCACATGTAGACCATGGTAGCTTCAACGACTGAGGTAGGTACACTTAGATTGATACCAAAATGAATGTATTTGCGTAGCATTTATTTACAACTTAGGATTCATGGCGTACAGAGAATGAGAAAAGAAAGGATCATAGTGTGGCTGAGGACGCCGGCAGATCTGACTATACCGGCCTTGCTAAAAGAAGAGAGTCAGAACGCAAACACAGGGGCTATTGAAAGCTAAGGCTACTGAATAGGCAACAGATAACTGCCTTTGTGAGCAGTTAAGAGCTTCCAGCACTTCAGTTGGGGTTTACTATGCAAATTTCCTTGGTCTGGCTCACTAGTGTTGCCTTCCAAGAGCCTGACGCCAGCATAAAGCATCCAGCCAACCCAATGGATTGATTCATTTCAATGCACATCATGGCGGGTTTACTATGCTACCACAATCACCATTTGTGTTGGACACATGGAACTTGGCCTCTGTCTTCAACCTAGAGAGGAGAGAGAAGCAGAGAGGGTGAAGGGCCTTGCTCAATATCCCAGTGCTCTAGCCACCATTCCCACCACATACAATATACATATTTGCAGCTTGTCCACCTGGAGATCCTGTCGGTCATGTCCTTGGTTCCATGTCTCCATACCAGAATCTGCCAGTTCAGTCTCAACCATTATTCTCCTTCCTTCTCAACCCTCCCACTCCCTCACCACCCACTACCCTGTCCCCGAAAGATTTTGTCTTCTCCTTTGAATAAAAGGTTGACGAGACCCGCCGATCCTCCCTCCTCTGCCTCTACCCCTCTAGATGCCGTCCTCCTTCTCTCCTCTTCCCATGAACGACCTCCTACACCTTCTCACCTCCAACAATCCTACCACCTGTCCGCTGGACCCTGTTCCGTCCACGCTATTCCAGACAATCGCTCCAAACCTCCTTCCTTTCATTTCCTACATCATTAACAGCTCTTTGTCTTCAGGTTTTGCACCATCTGTCTTCAAGACTGCTAGAGCTGTCCCTATATTAAAGAAACCAATATTCTCTTTCCTCTCCAAGATTCTCAAACGTTCCTTCTACAACCAACCGTCTCGCTCTCTCAGTGAGAACAATCTACAGTATCTAAGTTCAGCCATGTTCAGCTCCTCCTCTGCTGCGTTCTCTCTTCACTGGCTTCCTGTAGCTTCTGCCCGCATTAGATTCAAAGCCCTGACCCTGGCCTACAACGCCAAGAATGGACCAGCCGGCACCTCCGTACTTGACAGCAATGGTCAAAAGCAGATCAGCCAAGACGTGCAAAGCGGTCATCTAAGCAAGAGATATTCTGGGCTGCTTAACACTTATTTCTTTATTAAATAATAGCATATGTTTTTCTTCATAAGAGTATTAATCTACGATGCAGAAACTCTGGCGTGTAATAAGTTCACTACTGAGCAAAATCAAACCTTTGGAGCGGCCTAATCAAACTCCAGGCTTGAACCCTATGTAGGTGATGTGGGAGGCCCTTAAATGGGCACCTCATAATAATTGGAAGCCCTCGAATTAAGCTACATGAAAGCAATTCTGCAAAGAACAGTGGGCCTAATTCCCAACAGTGATGTAAACAACTGCTCCCCTATTATACGAATCGTTTGGTTGCAGTTGTTGCTGTCCGGGTTTTCTCATTCTCCCATTCATGTTTTCTCCTGTTCTTTCGTGCATTACATTTGAAACCATCTGCTGTGACAAATATGCAAACATTTAAGATGATCGTAACACTACAAAGCTGCTGAGAACCTAGAGCTGGGGTCAGTCCGCTGTGGCCGTGCATACTGCAATCATTTCGGAAGTGCAGCGATATACGGATATGAACGAGACGTAAGGATGTACCTTAAAAACATAACAAATATAACTCCCGAACCAATTTAGAGACTCCGAAGTTTAAACACACTGACGCTTGGACAACAGCTAGCTAGCTAGTTAACACAAAGTATCTGTTGATATACAGAAAACATTACTTAAAGGCCATAAAACACTGATTTTCACCCAAAAACTCTCATAAAACAGCTAAAATAGCATCTAAATACGCAATTCTAGCAAATTCTCACCACATTGAACCACCTCACGCCTCAAAAAATGTCGTCGGTGAAGAAACCTTCACGTAGAGCTTATCCTGGATAAAGAAAATAGTGATCTTAAGTGTTAGACACTGTGTAAAAAACTCTGCAGTATTACGTCATGTAGTATCAATCCCAACATATCTTCCACCCTGCCAACAGTCAACTTTCACGGCTTCCTCCTGCGTCGTTTAAATAGCGACGCTGCTTGTGAATATATCTATGCTCATGGGCGTGGTGGGCTTGAAATGAGGGGTCTTCAGGTCCATTTCTGGAGTATTGCTGTGCATCTTGCCACCGGAAAACATAGGAGGAGACCACTGTCTGACGTTCGTTGCTATCTTGGCGATGAATAGTCAACACAGGGGGGGGTGCAGCCCAACGTTCGTACACCCCCCCCCCCACGCTTTACACCACTGAAATAGCAACCTGCCAAAGTCAGAGCGCACCGTGCGAGGCGTACTTTTCCCGTCGTCGCAACAGCAAAGACACACTGAAACGCCCCAAATTGTTGTCAAATTTGGTGTCTCAAAAACAAGTCTCTTCTCATTGGCTAGAAAACATATTAAGGGTGTGCAATCTGCATTCTCTGCACAACCAGATTTTGTATTTTTCTACCCAGCTGGAGAAGTAGACGACCTGCTGTTTCTTGAATGTCTTGAATCTCGAATCCAGCTAGGTCTAACCGCTACTAATCGCTAACATGACTCAAGTTGAAAAGCTGCTTGGCGGGGCGTGTAATAAACACAAAAGGAAAATTGTGTTGTCTTGCAATTAACAAGTTCTCTTGCAATTAAACGATTACTATCACAATACAGGCACAGCTGGAAGGAGGCTGTTTTTCAGACTGGCATCGGATTATGACGCAGACCAGCCTGACCCAAAGCAAGCTCTAGCTGTATTTCCTCTGCTACCTACCTACCTACCCTCACACACACAAAAAACCCCCCGTCTAATCACGACGCGAGGGGAGAGAAGCCAACAGAGCCTTCTAGAACTTCTGAAAAGAGAAATGCAAGGCTTGTTAGCCCTGGATTTCAATTGTGTTGGTTTAAAATATTGGCACCCCTGCACTGCTCTCAATAAAAAGCATCACTTCTCCAGGAACACTGTTGCAACTACAAATGTTTTGGAATTCAAATGTATTTAATGAGCACAAAGAAGAGAAAGGGGACCACAGGATTGCCAGAGGATGCGAAAGCCAAAACCGTGGAGAATATGGACAGTCTCAAGGCTTCGAGTCCATTCTGGAGATCTTAATGTTCTCTGTGCGCCACATTTTTGTTACAGTTGGCAATGTAGCTAACCACCCTGGACGTGGACGGAGGAGAAAAACTGATGGAAGATTTCAGTGAAGGATTGTTCTAGTGATTGCTGGTGGCTAAGGAACCTCAATCAACTTCCAAACAAATTTAAGCTGACCTGCAGACACAAGGAACAACAGTGTCAGCTCACACACTGACTATGGTAGAAGATACAGGAGGACCCCACTCTTGAGACAGAGCCAGAATTTACCTTAGGAAGCCACGATCCATCTGAGAGAGATTTAAAAATACTGAGATATTGTAAATGTATCCCAGCAAATGTATGTACTTATTACAAATACACAGTATAATGTACAATAAATGATAAATATTATGCTTTTTAAAAAAACTTGTAATATAAATACATAGTATATATATTTTAAATACGTTACTATAAAGTTTACTTTGTTAAAAATGAGCTGAATTAATCTAATATACTTCTTTAAAGTAGTTTTTTTATGCATTTTATTCATTTCATTTAAATTTCCTTTAATCTTAAAATCATCTGTAATCCCAAAAGTTGTTTCCATCCAATTAAATGAAGTCTGTCATGCATACAACTGGATATATCCCACATAAGACTCAACAGTTATGATTTAAGTCAACATTTCTGAGCTTACAGTTAAATCCACGTACAATAATTGAGTTTATTCGGTTGCCATAAGCCCTTTTGATTGGCCCAGCCAGCTGAGTCAGCTGTGCTGAATCAGTACTTGAGTAAAACTCAAACCTCAATTTTCTCATTGGCTCCTGGCAACACCTACTCGCATACTGGGTGTGTCTTTCCCCCTTTACTCCTCAACAGCGTGTAGTCATTCCCCCCAGGCTACTCCCCCAGATGTGTTCACATTGCCTGGCGTCAATGTTGAAGACTGTAAGAGCAAGTTTAAATCTGGACCTTGTTTTAACAAACTAACCAAACTCAGTTCAGGGGTTATATTCAAAATAAGAGTCCCCCATTGAAAATAAAAGGCGTGTACACCCCCGCTTTACCCCACTGAAATGACAACTGCACCTGGCTCTTAAAGTGAACGGCGAGTGAGATTGGTTTACTGCACGTTACCCCCCCCAAAAAAAAACAACAAAAAAAACACACCCATGATTAATGCCTTTTTCAAGCAGCGCAAGGCGTTACTTTCCAGACGGTACGAAAGCAAAGACACATGCCCTAAATCAAGCTGCCCGGTGTGCCCGCTAAAATAGGCCGGGTGATTCTAGCGGTCATGACACCACCTGAACCTCCTTAACCCACAACATGCTTTAAAGGCTCGGTCTGATATGGACCTCAACCCAGGAAGCATGGGAGGCGCGATGGTACACTGTCCTAGCAAAATGAGTTTAAATGGCCCTCCACCTAAATTCCTAAGCACCACTTCTGAGGGGCATTTCCTCACCTGGGGCACTTAAACGTGACACTGTAGGGCACTGAAGAGCTACAAATGAAAAATGAGTGTTTTCTCTCAGCAGTGGACTGATGATGAGTGTCCAAGGGTCCTGCGTTTGGGGGCATTTCCTCTGGCACCTCAGTAATGCTGGACAACCCATCCACAAGTTCCTCACAGGTTTCAGATTAGGGCTGTAACAATGCATTAAAACACTGCAGTATCGCAATGCAAGCGATGGGGGCTGAACGTGAGGTTTGCTCAGCCATGTTAGCCTGGCTGCCCACCTTTTAGGACCATCCGTTCTGCACGGGAAAGCAATACTGGCGAAACACAGCAGACATTTATTCGACTTTCGTAAGATCTTTGTGGGTTTCCACTGAGGGCCCTGAGGAGCCCAGATGAACTTAATTAGAAAGCTAAGTCATATTTAGGTTCCCAGGGGCTTTAAATGCTGTGGTGCTGCTTTTAATGAATGTGGCTGGCGTGATGTGATTGACAAGTGTAAATTACACCAAGTCAATAAAGGCTAGCAAATGCTACAGCCTTAGCTATTAGCGACATCACATGCATGGGAAGCACTCTTGAGGAATTACCAGGCCATTAGCGTGACCCTCACTGATCCACACATTCACTCATATCCTAAACAACATGAGATAATCCTCTTCCTTCATAATGAAGCTTCTTAAAGAGTACTTAAGGAGCTTAGGCTCCTGTTCCAGAGAGATCGGACTCTACAAGTGGTCTTTGATGGGCTTCAAGGATCAAATCTTTGATTTTTTTGTGGCCCTGCAGGAAAGAGAAATTACACATGCTAGTTCACTTCCTTTACTGATGGAAAATAACAGCCTTTAGCCATTTTTATTCCCAAAACCAATTCAGGTCCACAGCAGGCAACACTTTGCGACCCTGCCCGGACTAGAAGCGGAAAACACACCGATTTATATCGTCCAATGAAAAACATGCATCTCCGAAATGGTGATTTTTACAGGAGAATATATATAATATAAGTCTATAAGTCATTTAGAGCATTTCTATTGGTCCATTTATCCAGAATTATTTACAGAGTGTTCAGAAGCAGCTCCAGGGTTCAAACCTCGCAATACAGATTTTTGTTATACTGTGGAATTCATGACGAGCCAAAAGGCAAGACCACCCAAAAGCAGCCAAACTGTGACTGAAGTAATAGAAACATAACAGCAATAAAAAATAACAGCAATAAAAATACGGAATGGAAGGTTTGCACTTTGGGATGGCTAGCGTAAAGCGGTTACGATAGATGGAAATGGAAAAAAGTGGCAGTACTGCGTTTCAGGTGCGATTTTAGTGACTTTAGTGCATTTTAGGTCATTTCAGTCACTTAAGCAGCTGCTTATTAAACAATACAAATACAAATACAAAATCTACAGCTGGTGGACACACAAATGATCACAAAAACAGAAAGTTAATGCTGACTGCATACCCCCCGAACCCATACCCAGAGGTCTCTACAATTTCCCGTAATTCACAAAGAGGACTTTCAGAAGGCCAAAATCGGCACATCCAAGACCCCCTGCAAATACATGACAATTACAGAAAACAGTGTGAAGAGGTCTCTTTGTGATCGGTCTTCTAAACCGTGGCTCAATTCTACCTTCTCTTAAACAGCCGAGGTTATTTCACACTTTTAAGAGATATGTCTCTGTAACCTCCATGAGTCAGAGGCCCAAAAGTGGCTGCAGGTTCTGCCAATAAATCTATTTTTCTACATTAATAATGCAACACAGCACTGATGCTACATTTAGTTGCAGCATTTTTACTTTGTAGCCAACGAGAATTTTCTATGTGCAGCAACAAGAGCCAACTTGCCCCAAATACATTCGGAAAAAGGTCACTTTATATGATTTTGACATGATAAGAATAGTATGAATCAGTTAATAATGTAGCTTTATGAGGCTGATGTTTCATTGCGGTCCAAAAAAAAATAAGTATCTCTGTGTTGAATGGAAGTCAGTGTAAAATACGAGCTGATTCCAAATAATTTAGAGCTTTTCTTGGTCTATTGGTCTATTCATCCAGAAATATACACACAGTGAATATAGAGCAGCTCCCGGGTTCAAACCATGGATAAAAATGGAGATCCAGGATTTTCTGTTCTACTTTGTGGTCAACAATGTATTTGTCTTGCATTAATTCTATTCATTTTAATGCAGATATTTGATGTATTTATGTTGGGAACTCATAACACTGCATTGAAGGAATCACCAGATATCAATGTACCAGATTTGTACCATAAGAAAACTGTTTCAACTGACCCCTTCATCTGTTAGTTAGCCCTCAACACACTTAGCTAACTGTAGCAGAAGTGAAGTGTGTTGTTTAGTTGGTTTGTAAAAACAAATACTTAATTTTTATATATATATATATATATATATATATATATATATATATATATATATATATATATATATATATAAATAAATAAAAAATACTGGGAACCAAAACCTCTGACCAGAGAGTAGCTTTAATGCCGTAAAAGCCCCACGGAGAGTGGTCACATTAAAGCCTAGTAATTTACTGATAATGGCTATAATTTTCCTAGCTGTTTGCGCAGCTGTTGCTTTGACCAACCAACAAATGGTGGGCTAAATCACACAGGAGGTTAAAAGTCTTCCAATGAAAGCAATATAAAGCCTTCTTAACAACAGTGATGCCAAAAGACACCAATTTCACTCGTTTAACATTAGAAAACCATCGCTGCCATCGTATGTCCCACGTAGGCTTCAGTTGAGGTCAATGCTCAGGTGCTGAGGTCTTTAAAAGGCATTAGAGACTGTTCTGGTGTGCTGTCATAGCGGCCTGGGAGAGCGAGGACATATTTTTTTTATACATATGATGGATCTGCTCAAAGAAATCAAATCTACCCATGTTATCTGTCGTACTGTCTTGGTTTGTGTTATGTGATGACCACCAGTATAGTGGGCACTTTGTTCGCTCCAAGGAGGGAAGGAGCTTAAAAGGACTGTGCAGGAAGCAACGGTAGACGTCTACGAGGCTTCACTGCCCTCAGACGAAGGCAGCCGAGGCCTTATTATGTAAAGAGTGTGCGACTTAACTCTTTTGTGTTCCGGTTTCGCTTTGTATATACTGTCCTTTGACTGTCCTGCACAAATTCAATTAACTCTATATCACTAGAAGTATTCGGCCGTGTCCTTGCGGTGAATCGTCTACCGCCTTTGCTGGAAGCCACACTATTTAATGCAGATTGAAATATATATAAACTCCTAGATCAGGTCTTCAGGTCTAGTTCCTTAAACCAGCCAAGAACATATTCAAGCTACTGCCTAAGGCAATCGTTAAGACTAATTTTTCTCCTTGCTGACAACTGCCTATTCCACTTACTGCTGCCGCCGACCCGGCGTGCCACGGTTTACACTGAATAAACTGGCGAGGGAGTGGAAACGTCAGAGTCGCACAGAGGACCGATCAATATCCGTCTCTTTTCCTTACTGATTCACACCACTGAGCCCCAGCAAACACATCCAAGACTGTATGTGTGTGTATGCCTGCACACTTTTCCCTGACCTGAACCTGGTCAGATTCACCTACCTGTCCAGTCCAGCCATTCCACCTTTGAGCCTGGTCATTGTCTGGTCTCCTTCTCGGTCTCTGTCTGCGTTTTGTTAGCTTAGCTTGTTTGGTTCTCTGGTCATGTTTCTTTCAGTCACCACAAATTTCACCTACCACTAGAAACATACAGCAATCTGATGCTTTCCCAGTGTTTCTAGCCTTTATTGACATTTCTGCGCTTCAAGAGTCCTGGAGTACTGGAGGATTTACAGCACTCTGCATGTCCGGATTGTTATCCTCTTGTCTTATCCTCTCTTAAACATGGAGCTCTGTCCTTTACCCCATTAAAAAGCTCCTGGAGAAAACTGAAGAGGTCTGGTAGAGGAAGAGGTCTGATGGACAAGTTTCCAAGACACAGCACCTTGGACCAAGTCTCGGTTTCCTTCCACTGTGAGGAGAAGACTTGGAGCCGCAGAGTGGCAGTAGGAAAATCCAACATAAGAAAAGCAGGCTGTGCCTGGGTTATGTAGCAATGTCCTTTGGGGTGTCCAAAAACTTTTGACCGGCAGTGTATATGGCTTATTTTGGCATATAGTTATCCTTCTTATACTTCTATCAGTGCAGTAGGCCAAGGACATGAATGAGATCCCCCAGCCTCAAGTCCCTGAAGTCCTCTGAAAGGAGACCGCGCCGAATGCTCGGTGCAATTACACATTCTCACCAGAGAGGTCTCTAAATCCCCAAAATCCCTCGAACTTACGAACTGTCACTTTAAGTAGTCCATAAAAAGACAGTGCTTTGTCTTCATCTGAAGAGCTTTAAGAAGAGTGACTTAGGGCTTTACCGCTTGCTCCTGGTCAGGGTTGCGGTGGGTCCAGAGCTTCTCCAGGTTCATTGGGAGCAAGGTAAGGAATACACTTATATGCTGTCAGTGAGGTCTTTTTCTTCTCAGTTGACTCTCTCAAGATCTCAGTGGTCACTTGCTTAGTCATGTTCATGCGTCCAGCAAACTGCTCGTCCTTGATTGCTTGACTCTGAGGATGAATAAAGAACTGTGTTTAATAGGGGGGGGGGGAGCTTAACAGCAGGGTCATTAAAAGGTTTCTCAGGAACCTAAATAGACTAAATAGAAACACCTTCAACAATCAAGTCTAGTTAATAACCTGAAATGGTATAAAGTACAGTGACCTTAAATTAACCCCTTAAAGCAGTCTCTACAGAAGTCCCTGTAGTCACTGAGTAATTTAGTAATATTAGTGAGCAATGTGTGTAATAAGGGTTTGAGGAAAAACAAGGGGCCTTTTTAGTGAACAAATCATTGGTTAGCGCTTGGTCAGCCACCTGTAGACCATTCTATGTCGTGGGTACAGTTCCTCACACCATTAAAAAGCTCTTGGTCTGGTACAAGAAGGGGTTTGAAACAATTTGTCTGTAAATTTGAAGAATAGGGCTGCTTTTTTTTAAAGACCTGTCAGGCTTCCTACCCCAGCGAACAACAATAACAGAACATATTCCATGAATAAATCTGAATTATTCAAGCTGTTTTGCAAAATCCGGTCGTCTGACGATAGCAAACTACAGCCCTCCTAAATCCCCGAAGCTCATGGGGTGAGGACGATTGAATAGTACTTGAATAGTACCCCCCATCCAGACAGTCATCAACCCCTGACGCTGGTCTACAAAGGCAAGAATGGACCGGTCCCTTCATACTTGATGGCAGTGGTCAAAAGTCAATTTGCACCAGGAGCCCTTCCAGCTTCAAGTACGGCTCGGCTCGACCCGCCACCCCTCAAAATCCACGGAAGACAAGCGTCCAGACTTTTTTCTGTCCTGCACCGAAGTGGTGGAACGAGCTTCCCCTGGAAGTCCAACGCTTGCTGTCTTCAAACCCAGACTAAAGACCCTCCTCTTCTGAGAATATTTGGTGAGGAGTAGAGCATTATGGTCTCCTTACTGATTTGTGTTTAGTCGAGTCTAAACTTAGAGATATTTTATTCCATTGGACCCTGAAGCTAGTCGGGCCAAGTATCGAGGTCTGCTGGCTGGACTTGTTGTACTGCAGGTGGAGGAGGTGGGCTTCTTTGACAGCTGGTATTTTGCAAAATCTACAAAAATATGTACTCTTACTAAAGATTTCTACAAAGCCTCCAACACTGAGAGTCTAGATTATTGATATCAATTTTTGAATTGATATCATCTTGAGGGTTTTGAAGTTTTTTGGGGGTCCAGGTCCTCCCTACCTGATGGCGATGGTCAAGACCTGATGCGTACCAAAAAGACCCACTGAAGACCCACTTTTCCCAGCAGCACTTAATAAAGCACTGCATTTGCCCTTGTCTTGATCTTCTCCACAGGTTTAGTGACCTCTACATTCAGGTTCTAGGAATTGTGTATTGCTTGCAAATCGTTGTATTTGGGTTCTAGGGTCAAACATATCTTAAATTCAGGCTCTATCGACACAAGCTTCGGATATTCTAAGGGAATGATAAAGCACTTTTGTGAGACATTCTGGATAACACAAATGTAAATGCAGTCAGATCACAAGCTAATATTTGCCTTTCTAGCATTTTGACTGTAAGGGTCTGGGTACCGGTCTCTGAGGTGCTTAGATGCTTAAATCGGATGCTTCACAAAGACATACGCACCATTTGATAGACTGAATTTGGTCTCTGGCCTATCTGTGTAATGAAAACACAGCAGACAGTGAGCACACATGGCAGGTCTTGCTCAGGGGCCGATGGTAGCAGCCTGCAGAGTCAGAGAATCGAACCCACAACCGCATCATCTTAATAGCCCAATGCTCTACCTGCTGAGCCACCACTGGCCTTCCATCTGTGGTGGACATCTGTGGATGGAATTTGGCCTCGGCCTATAACCCATCCATGCGGCTTAAACACACACACACACACACACACACACACACACACACACACTAGCGAGCAACCACATACACACATGCACACAGTGGACAGTAAGCACACGTGCCTGGCCTTGCTCAAGGGCCTAACAGCGGCAGCAAACCCACAACCTTATCATCTGATGACACAGCTGATGTCAACTACATTTAAAGGCCTCATCAGTTCTGGAGAAATTCCAACCCAGCATCTACTAAGGCTGCAGTAGTTACGGTTCCTTTGGCACCATAGAAAACAAGCAGTGTCACGTTTTTAGAATTCTGCTATCAGACATACTGAATGGAGACACTTTTGGACTTCTGCTGGGAAAGTTAATAGCCCATATTTTCAGCTTGTGGTTTCATTGTGAGGCACTTGTATGAGAAGGTTTCTCTTGCAACTGCATCTACATCATTGAATTTCAAAAGACATCCCCCATATGCTGTAATTTCCAATACTGAAGGAATCTACTAAAGGTTTCCCATGGCGATATTTAAATAATCCATTTTCCAGAATTATCTAAAGCTTTCTCCCAACTAATGCAAAATGAGAAGCTGTGAGGCAGAAACCTTCATAGCAGCCAGAACTAATGCTTCCCCTCACAGTGATGCTAAAGGCAAAGGCTTCAATTTACATGGAGGAGATGGAAGAAAAGTAACAGAGGCAACGCAGTGGGAACATTTACCAAACATCAAATTCACCCACATTTCTCCATTCCACACATCTTGCTTGATTAATAGACTAGATTGGGTTTTAGGTTGAGGCTAATCAGCTGTAGCTTTCAGGAGTGTCTTTTTTTCAGAGAGGTTTGGCTGAAGCGTCCCACTAAGAAGAACCCCTATGTTTCTATCTACTCCGGTGGTTTTGCCAACACACTAATTATCACACCACAACTTTATATCAAATTAAAAAATAGCATTCAAAATGTAGGCCTACGTCACAGAACATTTCCGTGAGCCCGACCCGTCAGAGCCCGAGGAAAGTGGTGGGAAATCTCAGCCCGAGTTCGGGTCGGGTCGGGCATCTAAACTCTAGTCCCAATTACACAGAGGGTAGCTGGGCTGTGTATCTCTCTCTCTCTAGACTCTCTCACTAACCTAACAGAGCAGTGTATTTCTCTATGTAGACCATCTATCTCACTAACCTAGCTGGACAGTGCATCTCTCTCTCTAGACCGTCTGTCTCACTGACCTAACTGGACAGTGCATCTCTTTCTCTAGACCGTCTAAGACCTAACTGAGTAGTGCATCTCTCTCTCTCTCTCTCTCGACTGTCTATCTCACTGACCTAACTAGACAATGCATCTCTTTCTTTAGACTGTCTCTCACTGACCTAACTGGGCAGTGTATTTCTCTCTCTCTCTAGACTGTCTATCTCACTGACCTAACTGGGCAGTGTATTTCTCTCTCTCTCTAGACTGTCTATCTCACTGAACTAACTGGGCAGTGTATTTCTCTCTCTCTCTAGACCGCCTGTCTTACTAACCTAATTTGACAGTGCATTTCTCTATGTCGACCATCTGTCTCACTAACCTAACTGGGCAGTGCATCTCCCTCTCTCAAGACTGTCTGTCTCACTAACCTAACTGGGCAGTGCATCTCCCTCTCTCAAGACTGTCTGTCTCACGAACCTGACTGGGCAGTGTATCTCTCTCTAGACTGTCTGTCTCACTGACCTAACTGGGCAGTGCATCTCCCTCTCTCTAGACTGTCTGTCTCACGAACCTGACTGGGCAGTGTATCTCTCTCTCTCTAGACTGTCTATCTCACTGACCTAACTGGACAGTGTATCTCTCTCTCTCTAGACTGTCTGTCTCACGAACCTGACTGTGCAGTGCATCTCTCTCTAGACTGTCTGTCTCACTGACCTAACTGGGCAGTGTATCTCTCTCTAGACTGTCTGTCTCACTGACCTAACTGGACAGTGCATTTTCTCCAGGTCCAGTGCATCTCTCTCTAAACTTTCTGTCACACTGACCTAACTGGGCAGTGTATCTCTCTCTAGACTGTCTGTCTCACTAACCTAACTGGGCAGTGCATCTCCCTCTCTCTAGACTGTCTGTCTCACGAACCTGACTGGGCAGTGTATCTCTCTCTAGACTGTCTATCTCACTGACCTAACTGGGCAGTGCATCTCCCTCTCTCTAGACTGTCTGTCTCACGAACCTGACTGGGCAGTGTATCTCTCTCTCTAGACTGTCTATCTCACTGACCTAACTGGGCAGTGGACAGTGGACAGTGCATTTCTCTATGTCGACCATCTGTCTAACTAACCTAACTGGACAGTGCATCTCTTTCTCTAGACCGTCTGTCTCACTAACCTAACTTGGTAGTGCATCTCTCTCTCTCTAGACTGTCTATCTCACTGACCTAACTAGACAATGCATCTCTCTCTCTAGACTGTCTATCTCACTGACCTAACTGGGCAGTGTATTTCTCTCTCTCTAGACCGCCTGTCTCACGAACCTGACTGGGCAGTGCATCTCTCTCTAGACTGTCTGTCTCACTGACCTAACTGGGCAGTGTATTTCTCTCTCTCTAGACCGCCTGTCTCACGAACCTGACTGGGCAGCGCATCTCTTTCTCTAGACCGTCTGTCTCACTGACCTAACTGGACAGTGTATCTCTCTCTCTCTAGACTGTCTGTCTCACGAACCTGACTGTGCAGTGCATCTCTCTCTAGACTGTCTGTCTCACTGACCTAACTGGGCAGTGTATCTCTCTCTAGACTGTCTGTCTCACTGACCTAACTGGACAGTGCATTTTCTCCAGGTCCAGTGCATCTCTCTCTAAACTGTCTGTCACACTGACCTAACTGGGCAGTGTATCTCTCTCTAGACGTCTGTCACACTGACCTAACTGGGCAGTGTATCTCTCTCTAGACTGTCTGTCACACTGACCTAACTGGGCAGTCTATCTCTCTCTAGACTGTCTGTCTCACTGACCTAACTGAGCAGTGTATCTCTCTCTAGACTGTCTGTCTCACTGACCTAACTGGGCAGTGTATCTCTCTTTCAAGACTGTCTGTCTCACTGACCTAACTGGGCACTGTATCTCTCTCTGGACCGTCTGTCTCACTAACCTAACTGGGCACTGTATCTCTCTCTAGACCGTCTGTCTCACTGACCTAACTGGGCACTGTATCTCTCTCTAGACCGTCTGTCTCACTAACCTAACTGGGCAGTGTATCTCTCTCTAGACCGTCTGTCACACTGACCTAACTGGGCAGTGTATCTCTCTCTAGACCGTCTGTCACACTGACCTAACTGGGCAGTGTATCTCTCTTTCTAGACCGTCTGTCTCACTGACCTAACTGGGCAGTGTATCTCTCTGTAGACCGTCTGTCTCACTGACCTAACTGGGCAGTGTATCTCTCTCTAGACTGTCTGTCTTACTCTCATTTGGGCTCTCAACAAGGACGGCAACCAGAACTAACCCGTCTTTGTGTACATTTGTGTGCACATTGCTTGCAACTTACATCAAACTGAACTTCTAAAATTTGTACATTTGCATAAAGTAGTGGGTGAACATATTCAGTGGGCGTTCAAACAGTGTAATGGACATCAGTTGCTCTCATAACATCACAGGAAGGTTTAGTCTTGACGAGCATGTCTTTGAGGATGATGTGGAATTATTTAATGAACTGCCTCCCATGCTCAGTGTGTGTAGGGGACAAAGGGGCACTGCTTAGGAATCCTGTGGAATGGAACACTGTGTGTGTAATTCACAATTAGCATAAGTAATTCTTCTGGGCTTCTGTGTGTGTGTGTGTGTGTGTGTGTGTGTGCCACAGGAAGGAATCCAGATTTGGCTGTGTTCCCAGACAGCCCGAGATGCATCCAAACAGCTGAATCGATTGAACTCTTCTACATTAAGCTAAAATTGCATTCGTACCCACCACCTTAACCTGTTACCGTAATTACTGTACTATAATTACCAGATTAGAGGCACTGACATCTTCTAATTTCACAGATTGCAATATAAATGTTTCTTTTTTTTATTTTATGAAATGATTTGCTGTGTGTGATGTGAATTTCGATGGGTTTTTAAAGTGATTACCTACTAGAACAAACGACAGAAGTCCACAACAGCTCCTATTCTCAGCCAGTGCCATATCTAGGACTTCCAGAAGGCCTACAGTTTTTTTTTTCCCCTTGCAAAATTTGTTCCCATCTAACGCAAATGCTTACATCTTGAATGCTCGGTCCTACTCGGAAACATGAATGGATTAAAAGCAGTAGCATAATAACGTGTATGTCAGGTCTCCTTAAGTACGGAATGTCCCTTAAAAACCATTAAGTGTTGCATAAAGTTCCTTAACCGTAATGTCCCTTAGAATTATATAAGGGACGCAAAACCTCCCCTCAACCACGGAGAACATGGCTGAGTTTCTTGAGGTTTTTGAAGACGACCGTGTACCTGAAGAAAATCCTCCAGACCATCTAGACCAACAGTTATTAATGACAGTACAGATTTGATCACTGTTCCATTTATGAAATCAGCAGCGAGCTAGAAGATGATCCCGGCCCCTCCACACAGCCTAACAATCGTGGTGGGAGACGTTGTCCATGTTCCGTATACTGGACTGTCCACTGAGGGGCAGGAGGTCTTTGCAGACGGCTACATAAACCGGTTAAACGTTAGTAATTCTCTCGGTTAAGGGAAAATCTTCCTTTAAGGTATAAATGTAAGGTGTTCACTGCAGCTCCTGAAGTCCTAACGAAAGGGTCCGGTGCTCGACCTTTATCTTCACCTACATACCGAAGGAACTGAATTGGATAAATTGAACAAATTGGACAAGAACTTAAAGTTTTAGTTTCTGTAACACTTGAATAAAAAGTCTGATCTTGCATGTATTCTAAAATCCCATATTCCAGTAATATTCCAGGTCTCGTACACAGATTAATCTTTTTTTTGTCATTGTAAGAACCAAGACCAGACCTAATCTATATAAATATCTGGTTTGTGTGTGGTTTTCCACCAATAATAACAAAAACTACGCAGCACCCTGATCTTTATCCTGGTAAAAAAGACTTTTTACATACTGTATTTGCCAATGCAACTCGGCAATGTGTGTGTCCTCTTGGTGTTGCATTAGGCTCCAAAGCTCCACACAGCAGCATATTAAAGGTCCAATAGGTACAGCAACCGTTTAAAAAGGCTCCCGGAGTTTTCTGCCTCCGTTCCCGCCAGGTTGAGGACACTGAACCCGCAGGAAGGAGCGCAAGACAAGCTTTTACAACGCACATCCCTACTAGTGCTTGTATTCAATGATCTGATCTTACCTTAAGTTCAGTGCTTACCTGTTCAGGGGAAAAGGAGCTTGAAGTCCTTCTGGGCTCTAAGCGGTCTCCATCTATCAAACGCATCGCCAATGTCTCTGGTCATTGATTATTTTTTTATTTTTTTTAAGACGAATGCCAAGGCATTTTAGGATGAGTAGCACCTAATGCTGTTTCTGCAGATCCAGGTGGCTTGCTGGCTTCCAGGGCTGCGGCACGCTGGGATCCTTGCTATTGAGTGCCGAACCTTTGCAACCCGGGGGGGCGGGGTGGAAATAGGACTGGGGAAGTAGGGCTACAGGCGGGATAGAAAGCTACACACTGTAGCTGACCAGTCAAAAGACGGATATACAGGCTGAAGCACTGCGGTCAGTAAATGCTAGTGCTCAAACTTGTATGTTTTGTTTTTTTTAATATCTGATGGCATCCTGATTATTGCTGAATTTTATTGAGCTAGTATAGAAAATTGAACACTTGACCAAAATTTGAAACATTATTAACGTCCGAGAGGTCATATTATTCCATGGCCTGCAGGTGATTGGCCTTGCAGCCCAGCTCAGATTAGCACAAGTCATGGGAAAATGAAACGGGATGATATAGCATGGATAACTTACTGCAGTGTTCCTTAGGCGAGGAGACACGATAAGGCACCACAGCCAATGTGCAGCATTCCACAAGAAATGAAAAGCCATGTCCTAGTGAAGGCTATTGGCAGTGTGTGGGCAGATCCATTCAAAACCGCCTGACAGAACCATCCCCACTTCCATTCCCACCTTTTCTTCCATCACATTCCACTGACAAATCACTGTAACTGCTGAAGCCCAAGGACAACCACTCTCACAGTCGTCCTGTCATCTGAAGAATCTGTTGACCCCTGAGCACTGCAGGCCTTGTTACACACTAAGGTGTATTGCTCAGGGACTTCTGTACGAGCTGGTGGGGCTAACATTGGGTAATAGACGTTTGTAACAACACACAACATGGCTCTTTTCTCGGCCGTTGCTCCTCGTCCTCACCTCCTTGTCAAGCGTTCAGCTGTGACACGTACTAGAAGTGTAGCCCACGTAGTCTTCATGATGTTCTCACAACCCTAATGCCACAAGAGGTCGAGCGTCCGCAGACGTTGGCCAGCGTTCTTATCCAGAGCGAACGACTTCCATGTGAATCCTTAGATTTGCTTGGTTTTCTTATTGGAGTGATTCTTCTCAACCCTGTAGACAAGCCAGGGATCTGTATGGCCATGAAGGTGAAACCTGGCCCAGCCTGGTCAGGCTGAACCCTGAGCCTCCGGAATAGACAGAACTAGAAATGCTCAGCCTAAAGAGAAAAAGTGACGAGCGTTGAAGTCGAGTGTCGAGCCACCAGGCTGCCAGAGGTGTCAGGTAATGAAGTACAAATACTTCGAGACAACGACTCCTCATATTTTCCTCCATGAAGCTCATGTTAATGCTCAGTAGAGCACAGAGACGCTCCTTTAATAGAGATATTACTGAAATGCTTCATTTTCAATGGGCAGATCTGCAGCTGAAACAGGAGCCTAGTGCAGCCCAACATTTTTAACATCAACATTTTAATAGAACATTCTCCTCATTATGGCTTTTAGAGGAATGGGCTTTTGGGGAGGTGTAGAGGGATAGAGCACTATAGACCCCTGTGGCGTGACCTAAGCTTTCAGCCTTTGTTTTCCTTCCATTACTTTTACTTTTCTACTTAAAGTCGTTCTGAAACCAGTACTTTTACACTTTTACTGGAGTAAAAAGCTTTAGTTGATACTTCAGCTTCTATAGAAGTCTTTTAAACCCTAGTATTTCCACTCACTTCTACCTGAGGAATGAGTGTGAATACTTTTGACACTTTGCAGGCTGCATATGAGTGCTGAGTGTTAATTCCTGGGGTCAGTCCTCATACTTATTTATGTGAATAACCCAAAAACTTGAGTGAAACTCAGGCTGGAGTAATGAAGTGGATTAAACTTCAGAGGACCACAGCTGATCCTTGATAAAACCTCGGTAATCATTTCCTTCCCCATTAAATTCAACTATAATCAATAAGCAAACTTTGTTTATTGCCATCGCAGACTAAGAAACGATGATCCCTTAGGTTATGAGGAATAATCTCAGTTACAACAGGAACTTGGCTTTGAGAATGTGATTAGAGCCTAGAGCTCAAGCAATTCGGTTATAAAGAAAAAAAACCCACATACCTAATTACCCACAGCCAGCTGCCGCCAAGTCCCAGCAGCCCACAGTACTCGATGTGAAGCTACAGAAGGTATGGCGTTTCATCCAATTGGAATTTTCCAGCTTTGACATCAAGAGTTGGTTGCAATATTAAGGATTAAGAACCTGTTACGCACTAAAGGGCTAAACCCAAAATGATGCGACCTTCTGTAGGCATCTGTGAAACTCCTCTAGGGATTTTGCTCGGTCCTGCTATTTGACTATTTCCTAAGGACATCAGTACAATGGTAAATGTACCAGAGTTAGCCATCTAGCTAATTTGCTGATGTTTGAGGAAAAAAAAAAAAAAAAGGTCTTCAAACCTGATGACCGCTCACAGCTGCCTGTCGACCACTGAATGAGTTCAGTACATCCTATGCACGCTTTCAAGCCAGCGGCCCAGAGCCAAGCTGGAGGTTTCTTTGGACATCCCAACAAAGGAGACTTATGGCCTGGAGAAGCCGAGAGAGCGAGCCCTCAGTGTCCCCAAGCATGGACCAGCCAGAAATAAAAAAGAAATAAATGAGGGGGGAAAAAGTATAAGGTATCCCAAAATGTCCAAATCAATTATGATGAGAAAATATTATTATTAATACATAATTAAAATGAAATAAAGCAAAAGATGGTCCACCATTTTTAAATGTGCAGTCAAATCTAGGGGTGAGCCAACATTTCGGCCACTGAAGCACTGTCAGACAGAGGTCAAACCATCATTTTTTTGCTGAAAGAGAAATAAAGGCTGAAGCTGAAGACCCAGTGATTGAAAACACTGTTCCTATGGAACAAACTGTTCTCACCGCATCAGCTAAACAACTGGAGGAAGAAACCATGTGGGCCATGTGGAACCATGGTTACCTATTAGTCAAGTGATTTGTAATAACTGTTCATGGGAAGCCAGAGGTAAAGCACTAACAGCTTGATAGCAGCCGCTGTACAGCTTTCATCATTCCTTTTGAAAACACGGCGTCATGCTTAAAACGCAGCAGAAGCAGGAAGGTAGAAGTCAGTATGGAGACCTATACACACCTACACACTTCGGCCAAGTACTTTCGGAAGAGGTGGGTCTTCAGTCTGCGTTTGAGGACGGCGAGCAACTCACAAATGGCAAAGCACAAAGTACAGCTACAAATAACAGAACTGAAGTATACAGCACCACACTTCTCAAACGGCACGAATGCACACTAACGTCCTTTAGGCAGCTCAACATGCTTGCAGGAGAACATTAACTCAGTCTAGCATCACAGTGATGACTGGGGGGAGTGGCCACCCATAAAGAGCAAGTCCCATACTTTACAGTGCTGCTGCACTGGACACCAGTTCCCAGAATCCTCTGAGAGACACTATGAGTGATCATGTGACTTTACCTCGAGAAGGCCCTTAACCTCGAGAAGGCCCTTTAGCTCGAGAAGGCCCTTTAGCTCGAGAACTTTACTTTACAAGGCCTTTACCTCAAGAAGGGTTTTTTCCTTGGGGAGGCCTTTACCTTGAGAAGGCCCTTTACCTCGGGAAGGCCCTTTACCTGGGGAACTTTACTTTAGAAGGCCCTTTACCTCGAGAACTTTACTTTAGAAAGCTTTTACCTCGAGAAGGCCCTTTACCTGGGGAACTTTACTTTAGAAGGCCTTTACCTCGAGAACTTTACTTTAGAAAGCTTTTACCTCGAGAAGGCCCTTTACCTCGGGAAGGCCTTTTACCTGGGGAAGGCCCTTTACCTGGGGAACTTTACTTTAGAAAGCTTTTACCTCGGGAGCTTTACTTTAGAAAGCTTTTACCTCGAGAAGGCCCTTTACCTCGGGAAGGCCCTTTACCTGGGGAACTTTACTTTAGAAGACCTTTACCTCGAGAACTTTACTTTAGAAAGCTTTTACCTCGAGAACTTTACTTTAGAAAGCTTTTACCTCGGGAACTTTACTTTAGAAAGCTTTTACCTCGGGAACTTTACTTTAGAAAGCTTTTACCTGGGGAACTTTACTTTAGAAGGCCTTTACCTCGAGAACTTTACTTTAGAAAGCTTTTACCTCGGGAAGGCCCTTTACCTCGAGAACTTTACTTTAGAAAGCTTTTACCTCAAGAAGGCCCTTTACCTGGGGAAGGCCCTTTACCTGGGGAAGGCCCTTTACCTGGGGAACTTTACTTTAGAAGGCCTTTACCTCGAGAACTTTACTTTAGAAAGCTTTTACCTCGGGAACTTTACTTTAGAAAGCTTTTACCTCGGGAACTTTACTTTAGAAAGCTTTTACCACGAGAAGGTCTTTTACCTTGAGAACTTTACTTTAGAAAGCTTTTACCCTGAGAACTTTACTTTAGAAAGCTTTTACCTCGAGAAGGCCCTTTACCTTGAGAAGGTCTTTTACCTTGAGAACTTTACTTTAGAAAGCTTTTACCTCGAGAAGGCCTTTGGCTTGAGAAGGCCTTTCACCTCGGGAAGGCCTTTAACCTAGGAAAGGCCTTGGCTTGTTACTTAGGCTAATTAGTTGGATCTGGTCTTCTGCAAACAGAGGACAGGACAGAGCCTGTACTGGTGGTCTGCAGTGAAATGTAAAAAGGTGGGCCACTGTGCGATCTTTTCCTATGGCCTTCAGGATGAGAAGAAGGACGAGTGTCCCGAGCTCCTCTTTGTGTGCTAAACCTGCAATAAACCCATGTATTCCACAATAACCTCATTATCTCCTCAATGAAGCGGGAGTCAGGCTTGACCTTTTGCAGCTTTCCAGCTGCTATGAAATTTAATGCTTGTTGCCTCCAATGAGTGAAATATCTGCGTGGTCACACACAACCTCGGCCGGACTGTTTAGACTGTTTATTGTTTCATTACGAGCCAGCCCCCTTTCGCGCGCCGCAGACTTAGTTTCACAGCAGTGACGCCATCTGAGTGCTCCATCAGGGTGTTCTGAATGAATTCAGAATTATTAATGCATAAATGAAATCAAGCAACGATCGTTTGGCTAATACATCCTGCTATTCAGAGCAAGCTTAGGGTCCACCGGTGGAAATAGCTTATTAAAGTAGCTGAGACTAAGGTCTAAAGTCTCTAAAGGGTCCTACTTTAGTGATCTTTTTAGGTGAGCCGTCATTTAGCTTGATTTAGGGCATGTCCGTGTGTCTTAGCTATCGCAACGACGGGAAAAGTACGTGCATGTACCAAGTCTCTTAATTATTCAAGGGGGTTATTTTTTGGGGCGTAACGTGCAATAAACCCATCAGCACGTCACGTACCATTCCCTCAGTCAGTGCACCTCCTGTGTTTTCTGTTGCCAAGATACACAGTAATACGCCAGAAACCGACCCTAAACATCCCTCATTTCGAGACCACCACGCCCATCGCCGTAGATATATCGTGAAGCAGCGCTGCTGTTTAAACTAGACTGCTGGTGGGGTGGAAGATAGCAACAGGCATTACCGCAGAGCCAGTTTTACCATAGGAGTCTGGTTGATGTGGTGCAACAGATAAAACCACTAGCTGCCGCTGCCATGAGCTAGACCAGAGGTTCGATTCCTAGTCTGGGTGTGCTACATCAATACCAGTCCTTGGGCAAGACTCCTAACACTGCATTGGCCTAACCTCTGTAATACTAGTAACCTTGTAAGTCGCTCTGGTAGGCAGCAGTAGGATCCATCCATGAGAGACCATAGTGATCAACGGTCAAATTGCTTTAAACTCTTGGACAGAAATGCCTAAAGCATTTGGGCATGTCCGCGCACCCACAGTCTTAAATGCAGTGACCACCAGGTGAGTTCTAGGAACTGGAGTTCCCTTGGGTAAGAGTGCCTCACCGCTGTCACGCTCTGCTGGTAGGGGGCAGCACCGACTGACGCCTTACATTAATTTGAAAGTTTTATTTGTGTTTATTTATTATTAGAGTTTATTAATGGCCCTTTATTAAAAGATGCACATTCATTTTAAAGAAATATTAGCGTTTTTTAATGTTTACTGGTGCATTATTAAAAGATGCACATTCATTTAAGAACCTTATTAGTGTTTATTAATGTTTACCGGCGCATTATTAAAAGATTCATATTCATTTAAGAACCTTATTAGTGTTTATTAATGTTTATTAAATGTTTACCGGCGCATTATTAAAAGATTCACATTCATTTAAAAACCTTATTAGTGTTTATTAATGTTTATTAAATGTTTACCGGTGCATTATTAAAAGATTCATATTCATTTACAAACTTTATTAATGTTTACTGGCACATTATTAAAAGATGCACAATAATTTTGAAGGAATATTAGCGTTTATTAATGTTTACTGGTGGTTAAAGAATTCACATTCATTTAGGAACCTTATTAGTGTTTATTAATGTTTACCGGTGCATTATTAAAAGATTCATATTCATTTACGAACTTTATTAATGTTTATTAATGTTTACCGGCGCATTATTAAAAGATTCACATTCATATTGAAGGAATATTATCATTTTTTAATGTTTACTGGCACATTATTAAAAGATGCACTTTCATTTTGAAGGAATATTAGTGTTTATTTATGTTTACTGGCGCATTATTAAAAGAAGTATCTTTTTAAGTATTTTGTCATTATTATGGTACCTGAACAGCTTTAGATGCCTGACAGTATGTAAGGCTAAATTGTAAATTGAACAGATTGTTACTATGACAACTGATCCATGACTTTGGATGTGTATGTTAAGATAAAGGCTGCTGAACAGCCCATGTGATGTGTATTTTAAACACATGGCCATGAGTCATCACTTCCTGAACGAGCTGTTCTTTAACCAATCATACATTTCCCTTCCATTGTCTAACAGTGAGGTTATGCAGCTGAGCTGCTGTTTGGCTTTTAAAGGAAGGAACTACATCAGAACAATGTTCTGGATCATTCAGGCTTACATAATCTCAACCAATGGCCTGAACTTCTTCAACATACCACAGCTGGGTTGAGTTACGTATTTACATTTACTCAGAAAATACCCTTAGCTTAGATACTACTAAATACAGAAGTCAATATGGAGACCATAACGCTCTACACACACACTACACTCCAAGTACTCTTAGAAGAGGAGGGTCTTCAGTCTGGGTTTGAGGACAGCGAGCGACTCTGCCAATGAAAGCTCGCTCCACCACTTCGGTGCAGGACAGAAAAGTCTGGACGCTTGTCCTCTGTGGACCTTAAAGGATGGCGGGTCTTTAAGCTGGAAGGGCTCTTGATACTGATCGGCTTTTGACCATCGCCGTCAAGTAAGGATGGGCTGGGCCAATCTTGGCTTTGTAGGGTTTGAATCTGACTGTATGTAGGTAGGTTTTTTGTTTTTTTTAGATGTTGGTGATGACCGCATCAGCAGATCAGATTGCCGAAGTCAGCAGATGGACCAGTGGCCTCAGTCGGGTGCTTCATCAGGGGCATAATGTCCTTGTCCCTCCCATGTCTCTTTCAGCATGTTGAGTGGAATCCGGAATTCCGTCTTTACCAACCAAGGTGTTTCGACCTTTTCCCAACAGGAACGTTTCTGTGTAAGGCATGGTGTAATCACACAAAATCAAAATGTAGCAAATACTCAACCTGCTGCACGGTAATGGACTATGTCCAGTGCTACTCCAGTGCTTACTCAGTAATGGGTAGGGTTATCAGACGGGGGTACACACTGACACTTTGGACACACTGGGGATGCTTTACCAAAGCTTGCAACATCCATACAGCCCAGTATGAATTTTTGGATGTCTAAAAGAGATCAAGTTAAAGATAGGGAGAGCACTCTGACATAGTTGAGCTTTCAGATAACCTTTACCTTTAAGGTCTCAGGCCTTAATCAGCTTAACCAGCTAGGCCTAATGGGTGAACATTAGCTCCATCGGCCTTGTAGCTCTTGTAGAAAAAAAACATGTCTTGGCTAATTGATTACATTTAGAGAGTAAATGTGAAATTGTAACCTCAAAATGCTACAGTACAGAAAATGAGGGCTGAATGTCTCTGAGCAACAGTAGCGCACCGTCGTGTTCGCCGCATGCAACTGATTGCTCTTCCCTCAATAAAATGACTCAAGCTACCTTTCAAGGACAGGCCCGCTAATTGCACAAACTGGGATTTAATCACAGCCTCTCCATCGCGACCCTTTAAAGGAAATGAAAAATATGATCTGATGCAGATACCTCCCAACGTGCATAGCTGCATCTCCGTGCCGATACCATGACAACAGCTGCTCCGCTGCAAGTTGTTTAAGGAGAATAGCATTGCAGATGTTGTGCTTACTGGTGTTCTCCCTGAGGAACACGAGGCAATGTCTTGAGGGCAGGCTGGGCCCTTTGTTCAGGCCGAGAATGATGCCAGGGCTCAGGCTCCAGAGATCCACAGCTACGGTCTCTGCATGAAAAGGTTGCTTAGGTGTGAAAAGGTGGAACAGTTGGGTTCTTACAGTGATTCCATTGCTTAATCTTACCGAACAAAATCACCAGCAGGTCAGTCCTCGGCAGCAGGGCGAGACCTTTTTATGCCGCCACCTGGGCCCAATAGACTGAGCGGCCTCCGGTCTGTGTGGGGTGGCGCGGTGGGTGGGACTCCTCGCCGCCAAAGGAGTCACAAATCTTACTATTATAACTTTAGGAAAGTCTACAGAGAGTTGGGACTCATTCTGAAGAACATCAATAGAGCAGCACAGCTAGCCGGCTAGTTTAAATAACGTTAGCTAAGCCAGTACTCTCGGAAGAGGAGGGTCTTCAGTCTGGGTTTGAGGACAGCTAGCGACGGTTAGAGGACGCTTGTCTTCCAGGGATTTTGAGGGATGGCTGGTCGAGCCGAGCCGTACTTGAAGCTGGAAGGGCTCTTGGTGCAGATCGGCTTTTGACCATCACCATCAAGTACAGAGGGGCTGGCTGGTCCACTCTGGGCTTTGTAGGCCAGCATCAGGGGTTCAGCAGCTACAGGAGGCCTCAAGATGTAAGATCTAGATGTACTCCCAGCGCCCAGTCTTGGCCTGAAGGCATGCATGTTCACTAGCACTCTCAATACAACCTCAGCAATTAACAAAACGAAGGCTAACAGCCAGACACTGACATTGTTTAAAGCCAAACCATCTACCAAACCCTGGTGTTTATCTGTCTCTGCTGAATCTGTCCCGTTACAACAACGCTACACTACGCCACTCCCAACCTGATCGGAAAGAAAAGTCAGAGTGCTTCATTCTGGGACAAAATAACAGGGTTGTAAATAAGCTTGTTAAGCTGCATTAGACCAGAACTAGAAGTGGTGGAACCTTGGGTACAGCAACGTGTTTCCATCTATGTAGAACCTTGCCCTGCAGTCTTCGCTGTCTGTACGGTCCTTGTGTGCGCCCTCTGCTGGCTGCAAGTGGAATAGGTTTGGGAGGTGCAGTGATTTGGAGATCCACCTGGGGTAAATTGGGACCAGCTGAAGACTCCCAGGAGTGTTGGAAGATCTTGGCTCAAAGGATACAGCATGGATTATTGTCATATTGACCATCTGACAAATGACGAGGCTGTATGCATATATGCATGCATACTTTAACTGTAAATGGTACGGTTTATTGATTTCCTGGGAGGCCCCAGAAGAACATGGGCGCCTTCTTTCCTGGAAGGCATATGGGGAATGTACCGATCTTCTTGGATATGTGATATGGGGGGCCTCGGGTTAGCATCCCCAATTTTGGCCATGGCAAGTTGGAGGGGCTGTAACACAGCATGAATACTCATCCCAGGTCTTGCAACATAAGGACTCCTGCTGAACTTGGAGGCAAGGGGCGGAGCCTATCCCCAGACAGCCGCCAGGACCAAACTAATGCCAGTTGGGGAGGAAGGAGGAGGGAGAGACATGACGTGACGTCACTTCTGAAAGCAGCAATAAAAAATTTTTTTTTACCACAGATGGAGGCTGGTGATTGGCTGAAGGGTGATGCTGCATTAGTCTCTCCCTGTAGAACGTCTAGAGCTTTCATTTCTGGACCGTGAAGACCAAGGGCCTTAGGCAGACTTTGTCAGTTTGCTGACATCCTCAGGAGTTGATCCTGATCTTGCCATCTACATTCCACATGACCATGGCTGGGGATACGATCTAGAAGGTCTGCGATTTCTGATTATGCCTTGCCAATGCTTCAGGGGTCAGCCTTATATGATATGCACCGGTTAACTATGACCATGATTGGACACAGGTTATAAAAAAGGATTATCAGACACAATCATATTCCCTTTGCTACAACAGCTGGCACAAATAGATGCTTGATGTGCCTATTGGTCAGGTAATGAGGCTTTTCCTCAAGCTGCTTGCAGTACCACCAGCAAATAGCATATCCAATGCCATTCAATCACACTGAGGCAGATGTTCAGAGTTCTGGAGGCACGTTTGGTTCGCAGTTAGCACAATATATTAGCAGCATATAATAAAAAAGCTATAAGGAAAAAAAAAGATATACTGTAATTTTCATAGAGCATATTAAGGCACAGTAATTATGTATAGCCAAGCAAAGCACGGTACCTGTCAACACACCAGCTGCGGAGCCCCTTTCAGCTCTGGCAGGTGTCCAGACAGGCTGGTATGCCGGAGCTTCAACCAGAAGCCAGGGAGAGTCCCATTTTACCGAGATACGGGCGACGGCTAACTTCAGCCTTTGCACGAGAAGTGCAAATGGGTTCTGGTAGAGCTGGGCAATATGGGGTTAAAAAAAAATAAATAAAAAAAAAATCATGATATATTTTATGATATACAATATTTATCGCTATATAAACACATACATACACACACACACACACACACACACAATACACTCAAAACATAGTGTACCATGATGTTAAAATTTCACAATACAATAAAATATGGTCATATTGCTCAGCTCTAGATTCAGGTCAGGCGATTGGCTTTCTCTGAAACCCACTGAGAGTTTCCTTGGCCGTGTGTTGGGGATCATGGTCTTGCTGAAATGTCCACACCTCGTTCCATCTTCATCTTCCTGGTAGATGGCATCAGATTTTTTATTTATTTATTTATTCATTCATCAAGAATGTCTCGGTACACTGGTCCATTCATCCATCCCTCAGTTGTATGAAGCGTGCCAGTGCCGAATGCTAAAAAACAGCCCCAAGCCATGATGTTCCCACCTCCAGTGTGTATTATGGCATCCAAAGAGTTCAATTTGGGTCTCATCTGACCAGATTATATTGCTGAGCTGATCCTTGGACTCCTTAACATGCCTTTCCTTGCATGGTGAGCGTGCAGACAGGCCATGGCGGTTGGGTGCATTACTTTACCCGCTGATTCCAGGTCTTTCTGTAGCTCTCCACAGGTGGTCCTTGGCTCCTGGACAACTCTTCTGTCTGAAATCTTGCGGGGAGCGTCTGGCCGTGGCCGGTTATGGCCTCAGCAGAGCTCGCTGGAACCTTCAGTGGTTTAGAAATCCTAGGCCTTGCAAAGGTCTTCTTTCTTGTGGCACCTTGGTCATGAGACGCCTTCTTCTAGGCCATCAGTTGGCCATGCACTGTCAGGACTGCTTTCTAATTACTGATAGATTTCAGCTGGTGTCGTGACCTTCCGTGGCTTTTAACACCTCTCTTTCTTCATGTGTCCAAAACTTGTGTTGTCTCATAATAACACATCACTTCATTTATGGACATTTATGGCTTGATTTCATTGCATGTGTGGATTGAGTGGGTTGTTAAAAAGGTAAAGGTAAAGGTGCACGTATTTGTCACTGTACAGTGTGGACTGTACAGCGAAATGTGTCCTCCGCATTTAACCCATCTGGTAGTGAACACACACTCTCACACGTGTTAGGGGCAGTGAGTACACACACACACCCAGAGCGGTGGGCAGCCAACTCCAGCGCCCGGGGAGCAGAGAGGGTAAAGGGCCTTGCTCAAGGGCCCAACAGTGGCAGCTTGCCGAGCCCGGGAATCGAACCCACAACCCTGTTATCGATATCTCGGCGCTCTAACCGCTGAGCCACCACTGCCCACTACCGACGTCTGGTGAGAAAGTCATGTCAATAGATGTATAGTTACTTAGACAATTGGCGGCAAGGCCAATATTTATTACACCCGCTGTAAGTGCACAGTCCATATATTCCCAAATAAATAAATCAATATTAATAAAAATAAATAAAAACGACACAAGTCTATACACAAGTCTCCTACTGCTCAACTGTGTCTCCTCTAGAATTTTAGTACAGCTTAGTAAAGCCTTACATGGTGCTTAGATTGGCCAGATAACCCAACTGAAGCGCTCCAATTCTGGACGCACTATTAGAAGAACCAGTTCACTGAAGGAAGATAACTGCGCCGGAACAGTTTAAGATAACCGAGGAGGAGGATGACCAGCAGCAAGATGGAAAGAAGATGAACAGAGGAACCATGAATGAGCTATTAATAATCCTGAAGATACGAACAGAGGACAGGATAGCACTATTCATGATTTTCTTATTATGCGAAATGAATAGAAAGTCAAGCTGTTTGGACAGCTGTTGGTGTTAAATGAACCCATTCAGTTCAACTAAGGTTACAGAGTGTTGGCTGTAATTCCTGTTACGGAGGCAAAAATAAAGAGATTCAATCATGAAATCAAGGAGAGAGCTCATGTCCCTTTTTTTTTGTCCAATACTGTTTCTCCTAAGCAGTTTTAGGGGGCTTCAACACCACTACATTTATAATCCAAGTGTGTGGGTGTGTGTATGTATGTGTATTTCTGACCCTGTATGTTTTTAATATATTTAGAACAAGTGGACATCTGATCTTCACTTGAACAATACTGGGAGACCGGTATTTAAACCTGAATAAATGTCTTTTAAAATCATTTGTATGTAATTAAAGTAAATAATGCATAATTAATAAATAATATTTGTAGCAGGGAAAAGTCAGACACTAGTATCAGGCGCAGAACATCAGCTGCAGATGATCAGAACATGGTTAGAGGGGGTCTTGGAGGAGCCTGTCTTATTTAACCCTCAGACGTTTAGTCTGGTCTGATCTGGATTGGTTATGACCACCATGGTCAGATGCAAGATGCATGGTCAGAGCTCTCAAAGGGTCTGGGAAAGGGTTAACTCTTACAACTACTAACATGTTCATGGCAAGCAAACCACAAGATGAATAAACCAATCAGCGAGTCTCTCGCTGTTTCCTTTAAGAGCCAGGTGCGGTCTGTCTGACTTTTGCGGATTGATATTTCAGTGGTGTAAAGCGTTGGGGGGGGGGTACGCACCTGAACACACCTCATTTCGAGACACATGATGCATTACATGCAGTTTCATTACGAAGGGCTGGTGCTTCCCTCACACCTTTGTTCAGGTGCCCATTCTGTGTAACACAGCAATGTGAGAAGAGACCTGAAGTCTTCCTTCAGGGTGGCTAAATCTTTTGAGCAGTGCCTACCTCTGCTCCAGTGTGCTGTTGCCGCCAGGGCAATCTGCTGTGCAAAGACACTCTTCAGCGGAGGTGTTGAGGTCCATTAGCTTTCCCCTCTTCACACAGTTTAGCTCATGATAGCTGATAAGCTGAAACACCACCACCACACTCTGCAGTCCAACGGGGTACCCTCAGGGCCTGGAGAAATTGGAAAATGTACGTATCGTCGCTGTCCAATTAAAACGTCTTGATTTTACAAGAGAAGGCAAAAATGGTTCCAACTCTGAATGGAAGTCAATGTAAAAATTAAAAGAGTTTATTACAAGTAATTTAGAGCATTTCTATTGGTCCGTATTGGTCCAGAATTACTCACACAGTGTATAGAAGCTGCTCCGGGGTTCAAACCATGGAGAAACCTAAAAATGGACATGTACTTATGTACTTATATACTTATCATGGACACAAAGGTCATGGCAATATTGGGGTCAGTAGCTGGCACAGAAAATCAAAACACATGCGCTAACAGGAAGTTCAGATGCCTTGCCACTCCATTAATAAGCTAATAATAATAATAATAATAATAAGTGGGTGTGCGTCTATTTTTGACCCTGTATGTTCAGTCATACAAAAACCCTTTGTCTTTTAAAATATATTTAAACATCTGGACATTTGATCTTCACTTGAACAATACTGAGAGATGGCGGTATGATAGCTAAATCACTAAAACAGATTTTTTTTTTTTTAATCATTTGCATAATGTAATTAATCAAATACTACTTTCCAGTAAGGACAAAGTTAGGAAACCCCCACACTGCCAGAAACCAGGATTTTAGAGGGGGTTTTGGAGGAGCCTGTCTTATTTAAACCTCAGACATTTCATTTGCTTGGCTTCTGATTGCTGGCCAGATCCAAAGAGCTTTCTGAGGGAATTAAAAAGATCTCAGAACGCTTAGAAATCAGCCGTACAAACTTGGGGTCCAAGCTCATCTTACTATTATAGAGCCGCTGCTTGTGAATACATCTACACTGATGGACGCGATGGCCTCGAAATGAGGTGTGTTCAGGTCCATTTCTGGCGCATTGCTGTTTATCTTGGCAATGGAAAACACAAGAGGAGCTCCACTGACTGAAAACAACCTAGACAGATGTCAACAGTCAGACGTTCGTTGCCATCTTGGCAGTGAATTGTCAACAAAGGTACGTGCTGCCCGACGTTCGTACACCTCCCCCAAACTTTACCCCACTGAAATAGCAATCCGCCAAAGTCAGACAGACCGCACC